>NW_006766914.1:207601-223712 GCF_000275845.1 Dichomitus squalens LYAD-421 SS1 | reverse complement strand
CTGGAAGGTGCATCTCCTATCAGTGTTGCTCGTTGTCAATCGCGATCGTTTGTTCAATATGGTGCACGACGCACGGTGTCCGGTGTGCGGTCACGCTCTCTTGTCGTCTGCCCGCAGTAGATATAGTCGAGCATGTAATAGATAAGCCAGAATGAGCACTCACGTTACAGGGCATGCTACCGTACCAAATGGAGAATATTCGGGTGAATTATATACCAAATATTTGGAGTAATCACAAGGGGGACCCACGGCGCACGCAGAGCATGGTCCTTCCTATATAATGCTGACTCTAAATATTTGGCAAATATTTGGTGGAAGGGGAGTACCCTCCTCCCCTTGCTCCCTACATACATCCCAACTATTTGGGGATCGCCTCAAATATCTGGGAGGGGCATCTCTCCAACCCTCTCAAATATTTGGAGGGGCCACTATAACATTTGGGCGAAATAATTCGCGTTTTACTATAACTATAAGGAGCGAAAAATTTATTTGACTGATATCCCTGCAGGTGCTCAACGTCAGTGAGGTCACGATCTTTTCCGAGCCGTACGCACTTTTCCTCAATGATGTATCTCCTTTCACCTTACTCATTTTCACTTGCAGCATCACAAGCGTCCTCATCACCCGATTTCTGTTCGACCTTCAATTGGTCAATCGCCGCGCGGTCCTGGACCAGGACTCCGATAGCCCCCCATATACCGACGTGGTCGCGACTTCGAGCACGCTTCGCTTCGGCAGTTTCATCGACTCCTTGGGATCCACGATCAGTTCCATAGATGGCGAGCGCCACGAGGACAGCAGTCTACCAGTCGACCCGACCCAGTAATTACTACTAGTGAAGTGAATGCTCTTATACCCATGGTCCCGTCCTCAATATTGATTCACAAACGGATGCACACTCTGCGCCTGTAACCGTGCAGACAGCACCAGCTACTCTGACCCTCGGACTGCTCGATGGGATGCATTTTTGTCAGTGGATGGAGCGAGGATAGGCAAGCATCACGAGGCGAGCGATCCCACTTCCCAACAATCAGCGAGGCCTGAGAATGTGTCCCTGTCCTGCTTCTATACCAGATTCGTTCTAATAGTAGCGTACCGGTGCCTCTAGATACCCATGCCCGTCTATAAAGGTATCAGTCCCGTGTTTCCAAGTCCGAAGCCGCTATGATCAATGCCCTAAGCCCGTCGTGCAGCCCCACAACAAACGCCTCGGCCAGCTCCTTGTCCACCGCGCTCGTGCCCCAGGAAACCGTCATCCCCAGCCCACCTTCCGGTGACCCGACAACGTTCAACTTGAGCGCTGATCCCAGCACCTCCGCTTGAGCAAACGTCATCTCCTTGATCTTCCATCGTGCCGCAAGCACTTCTGTGGAATCGCCCGCTCCATCGTCGCTCTTCTCCAGATCCGTGGTCCCGGAAGAAGGGGAGCCAGGGAACGGACCGAGGTTCGATAGTTCCAGCCCTGACCCGCGCTTTTTCCCGAGGTGACCCTCCAAGTACTCCTCATACCGCCCGAAGAGGTACTTCAGCATCCCGGTGACAGGCCCCGCGCAAACGATGGCACGCTGAAGAGTCCCGGTGAACTCGGCCGCGACATCCCACGGGAAGTCGCCCGTGTCCGGGAGAAGCATGGGCTGATGTCCCTCGTAGTGCGTGACCTGTACACATATCTCCGTTGCGTGCGTGCCCGTATGCCGGCGCATCGAGATAGGGATGAAGGTCGCGATGGCCTTGAACTTCCGCTCCTCGCCATTAAGGAGCGCACGGATGAGCCGCGAAAGGACGACGAGGGCGAGTGTGTGAAGTGTACCAGTGAGTGTCGCTCGGCGCGCCCGTGCTGCTCGGAGAAGCGTATACGTGTCGGAGGGTGAGTAGTGGAGGATGCGAACTTGCGTATGGAGACTAGGCTCTAAAGGAACGGGATTGCCCGTCCATGTTGCAGCGTTCTTACGGGCAAAGAGGAAGGGAAGGTACTCCTCCGCGAGGACGCGGACGAGCATGGGGATCGGTACTGATATCTGACGCCCAGCCGCGTCCTCTAGGGATGTCGGGAGCGCGAGGTCCGAAGGCAGTGGAGTGATGACACCCGAGTGGCTGGCGGGCAGCTCTGGTACACTGTTGAGCGCATCGAGGAGCGCACGATGGAACGCGAGGCCACTCTGCCCGTCCCCGATGGAATGGTCCCACAAGAACACAAGAGTGCCGTCGCGCAGGACGAGCAGTCTCCAGCGCGGCTTGTCCTCGGAGATATCCATGTCGTGGTCAAAGCAGTCTTCTATGATCTCTTGTAGGTCACTGTGATCCTCCTCAATAAAGTGGACCACCTCGTTCAATTCTACAGACGAGATGTGCGTCCACCTTGGAGATTCACTCAGAGGAGGTAGGCGAGCATGGAGGGCCGCGTGACAGCGCACCACTTTCTCAAGGGCCGCAAATAGAGTAGGCTTGTCTGTAAGACAGAGTGGAGCTCCCGCGTACGATTCATATCGCGCGGCAAGCATTACCCAGCTGCAAAGACCTGTGCGAGTGTACACATTGAAATACTGTTCGATAGGTCCTATGGGTTTCCAAGTCGAAGGTAACGTGTCGGTATGAGACGTACTCCATGTGTAACTGTAACTATTCGACTCACCTGCATTACGCATACTATCGAACCGTCCTTCGGACAGACTGCATAGACCACTCCAAATACTGAGATTGAAGCAGTGTTCTCGAGACTAGTCGAGTTTCGGCCAGTTGAGGCCTGGGGCGCTCCGATGGACCGGCATTCCGCTGAGCGCTAATGATGGCGGGTTCTAGGCGCCATCTCTTCCTTTCTTTATGACCTCCTTCGACACATCTCGGTCTCACCCGGACATGGACATAGTGCTAAGTCACTGCACGTGGCATTATTGACCGTCAATTATAAAACGAGCGAGTACTTCAGGGTCATCCTGGATCAATGCTACTGCCGCCCCTCCGTCAGACTTCTCCTCGACCCAAAGTGCCAATCAAGCATGGCAGATTCCTCCGCCGGAATCATATCCATGATCGAGAGCATGTAAGTCTTGCATTCGTAGATTGCGATCGGGTTCAACCTCTGATACAAAGAACAACGATCGTGACTGAAGCATTAATGGGAACTATTGCAACGATGCCTTGCTCGGTATGCGCCTATGTTTGAATACCATCAGCATGGGACTAACCTTGCCTCATGATGGTAGCATTCGTCACCTACGAGTACACCATAACACTCAGCCTCGAGGTGGACTTATTTTGGAGAAGACAGCTCACGGGGGCTGGCATTCTGTTCCTCCTCAACCGGTACCTCACGCTCGCTCTGAGGGCTTCTATAATCGTCGAAGGCTACATCACGTCAAGCACGGTGAGCAATGATTCGGTTCCTAAGATTCTTTTGACTCACCTGTCTTAGAGGTATGGGCCTATCTCGAATGAATGACCCGCGACGCCAATTTTCTGACGCTCTCCAAATGAAGCTGCGCCGACTTCATCAAGGCTTATGTGATCTTCGATGAACTCCAGTATCTCATTTGGGGAGGTATGTCGCTGCACAGCACAACGCCTCCTGTCACTCACAGTCAGTTTCTCTAGCCTTTTCTGCCCTGCGGGTGCTTGCATTAAGCGGGAGCTGGCTTCTTACATGCGCGGTCGGCCTGTTGTCCGTTGCTCCTTTCCTGGTGAACATGGTCAGACGAACCCTTAAATTCTTCCCTCTCCTTTCTTTAATTTGAATCTGCGACAACAGGCCGCGTACTATGGTATCATGCGAGTGACTGGCCTTGTGGATCCCCTCTATGGGTGTGGAATGGCATCGACAGCCCCCGTCACGCTTTTGCAGTCTACTGTGTAAGCAACTTGGCATGTCATGCTTCATGGTGACTGCTGATACCCGTATAGGTGTACGTACACCCTATGATGATCTGGCGGTGATTCACATTCATTAGCTCCTTTTAGTTGTGAGCGTGTCTCGTGGGAGTCTCATACTTGCAGACATCACTGTCCTTGCAACAACATGGTGGACAACTTACCGGAGAGGTGCGAGAGGGATGTTCTTCGGAAAGCGGACTCTGTCGTACGTCATGCTCGTCAACGGTGAGCTCTTATCTACTATTATCCCCGCCATCGTCTCACCACCAATCCTCTTGTGGCGTCTCCCAGGCACTGGATACTTCTTGTATGTGTTGGTTGAACGTCGATGCCCTTATCGCGCTAACTTCGAATTGCAGAGTCATGTTGGCTCTCCATATAGCCCATCTATCTCTCACTCTCGTGGTGCGCCTCACCGCAGCACTAATGCCAATACTCGCTCAATGTCGCACTTGCAGGGTTATTCGAATCCAGATGGAATCAACACTAGCATGATCACAGCCTTCGCAGAACCGTACGCCGTCCACTCTTCGTCGTCTTTACCGGAAGCTCTTACACCACATGACAGGATATCGAGCGTATTGATCTCTCGGTTTCTGCTCGACCTACAAGAAACCAGCGAGCGCACGCTGTACCTGGATACGCGAAGCCGGCAGGGCTACAGCACGACCTCAGACGCCGGATCAGGTACCCTGTCATTTGCAAGAGTTATAGGCTCGATCGGCGGGAGCATTGGGTACGGCGAATCTGCTAAAGAGGGGGAAAGTACTGTTAACGAGGCCTCCCGGGGAACGATTTGGACAATGGCCGAGGGAGACCCAGATTACACTGACCTTCAACGGGTCCCACACGGACCTGATAGTACGGGTGAGTATGAGTCCGATTCACGCCCTGCAGAAGGTTTGCATCGCATTTCCAGCGCTCCTACGGCATACTGTGCATCACCATTATAGAATACTGTGTAATCTTCACCCTGAACATTCCGCAGCAGTTATTCTTCCCGGAGTCCCAATTCCAGGCTCTTGATTTTCCTGCGATGTGTCGCGGACCGCTGGATGCATCGCATTAGTAGAACGTTCGAGTTGGTGATTGTGCTATCGGGCCCCACTCCAGCGAGCGCCTCGCACTGATCATGCGGCGATAGAGATACTCGACTTGACGCGGAGGCAACCTCGCTGACAGTAAGAGCGGTGACCATGTCTTCGTGAAAGCTGCCGAGCTTGTCGCCCATGTGAGCGATCTCCCCCTATTCCCATCTTCAGTCCGCCAATCTCCGAGCGATGAATATGGCCTCCTCGCAAGTCTCAACTGCGACCCATAACGGATCGGTCGTATTCGAGCAAGGCATCGAATTGTTTGAGGCGTTCACTCGTTCTTCGGGCACGAATAGGATGACAGCAACAGTGAGGTCGACTAAGAAAGCTCTCAGAGCAAAAAGGATCGTAACACTTACTTGTAATATTTGACTCGTTTATAATACATCGCATCATGACAGTGACATATTGGCATGCGACTGATCCATGCAAGGTGCACCTAGAGCGGTCCTAGGATGACTGAACACTCACCGAGCGTAGAATAATACTGGTGAGTTGTAAGTACTCTGCGACGCAGAATAACATTACCGATAATACGCTTGATAGCTACAAGTAGGCAAGGCATCACAGCGACACATCAGGAAGACATCTATCACCGAGAAGATACATACCTCAGTCTAGCCTGTCTATGGCCTATCAGGTCTATGCATGCATCTAGTTCTATCATCATCAACCCATGGCCCACACGAAAACTATGAAAACATCTGGACCATTCCAGCCAACTTCACTAGGCCCACCCAATCACATAACGAACATACTCCACCTCCGAGCGACGCGCATCCTCCACTTCGCACAGAATGGTCTCTTTCTCCAACACGCATAGCGCCAACTCGGACGAGGGACGAGCAGAACCGATACTGGCTGGAAGGAAGACCTCTTCGACCATGTGCGACTCGGATGTATGCGTTGGACGGAGGGGAATGATGAGGTGAAAGCGAGGAGCTGGTGCATGTGCCGGAGCCGATCGCGAGGGAGGGAGGAGGGCTGCAACGGTATCGCGGATCCACAACGCATGCGTGAGCTCGTAGATTATGTCCGCACCCAGGATCACGTCGAACGGCGTATCAAAAGGCGGCTCCGCGGTATGATGGTGCGCCGTCCCGGGAAGGGAGAACTTCGACCAGTCGAGCGCGTGTGCACATAACGAGACATCCGCCGATGCAGGTGAAGGGGGAGGGAAGTTTGCTGCGATGTTGTGCGCCAAGTTGCTGAGCACAGCAGGATGGTAGTCCGACGCGACAACGGTGGCTTTCACCCCGCGCATAGACAAGTACTTCGCCGCGGCAAGGCTGACCAGCCCAGTCCCCGCCCCGAGCTCTAGTACCCGCACCCCCTCGGCGCGACTCAGCACCTCGTCTGTCAAGCCGAACTTGCCCGGCTCCTCCACCAGCATCTCCGCCATGAGACACGCACTACCCCAGGTCTGCGTCCCGACAGTCGCTGAGTCGGCATCGACAGAGATAGAGAGGTCCGTTAAGCTGATGTCGACGTCCGCTTCGAGGGAAGGCGCGTAGAAAGCGTACTGGCGGGTAAGGGTCCTGAGGGCGGCGGACCCTGCGCAAACCGCGATGAGAGCCGTGGCCGAATGAATTAGAGTGTCGACCTTGTCCTCGACATTGTATGAGTCCCCACTGACCGCGCTGTCTTCGAGTGGGTCGGAAAGTAGAGAGGCTTGGCAGACGAGTCCATTGAGCCAGCGGACGGCATACGCCCGCTCGAACTCGTCTGCGCGGAGCGCTTCTAGCGCTGCCTTTCCGTCGTCGCCAGTACAAAGAGTAGAAGATCGCTTGAGAGCCTTGCGGTCGATGCGACGAGTCCCACGGACGGGAGGGTTGTAAATGGTGCGAAGGTACTCGACAAGGCTCGCTAGCACCTCGAGTGGGCGCTCGTGTATGCTGCGGACGGAAGGAAGCTTCGAAGATGGCGGAGCGATAAGTGAGAGGGTCATTCAACGACGAGGACGAGCCCGAAGGGATTTATCAAAGGTCGAGGTACGATGGACATGACGGGAGGGAGTTCGCAAGACGAGAGAAAATGTGTACGAGGCGCCCATGAACGCGGTTGCGGGTGATGCCGGCCCGGCGAAATCTGTGGCAAGTTGCACAATGCACAATGCAGTTCAACTGCACTTCGCGACCACGACGCCCAGAATGACTGCTTCAGAAAACGGTGTGCAAGGTAATATCGAACTATACGTGCAGGTGTACTAATGCAGCCTGTTACAGTTCTCTCCCATGTACGTGTTTGGGCTAGATCGCGGCATCCGTCTATCTGAGCTGTCTGACCACCCGCAATCAGCTGTCAGTCTCCTTACTTGAGCCCCCAGGTTCTCGTCACTTTCCTAGCATCGGCGGACCAGCGGAGAAACAGACTGACGTGCATCCCAGGAAATACACCGACATACGATGGCAGCTGCTGAGCGCGGCGGCCTGAGTCTGTCCGACTACGCGTCGCCTCCGAGTCGGCTCGTGCGTAACGGCGGCCGTCGGTGAGAAATGGATAGTGATCTTATCTTGTCTTATCTGATAACACAAGTGGCTAATCGGCATCGTGATTGGCGCGCATCCATCTGACTGCAGGCTACTTCTCAAAGCCATGCCAGGAAACGTTCTCTTCCCAGCAGGGAACAAACCGAATCCTGCGATCATCGCGGTTGGAGGAACACCTTGGCAAGGCTTCTGTCGAGGAAGGCCTGGATATCTATGCCATTCATTCATTGGGCGAGTACACCCCGCAGGAGCCGATGTCCTTCGTACACCAGTCCATGTCCAGGATGCCGATCGAGTCGACATTAAAAGCCCTGTGGGTACATAGTCACCAATCACCTCCTGCCAACGCATCTTCACTACTGAACAGTCGACGAAGGTACTTCGACCTGGGTACAGTGTTAACATGTCAGACTTGAATCTCGAACGTCTACAGCAGCTTCAACGAGAATGGCTACCACAATCCATCCTCGCATCGCAATCATCGGCGGAGGCCCCTGCGGCCTCACCCTCGCCCTCACGCTCCACCGCCGCGGCATCTCATACACCGTCTACGAGCGCGAGACGGACCAGGAGGCTCGCGCCCACCTCGGAGGCATCCTCGACGTCGGGTACGACAGCGCTCAACGCGCCCTACGCGAGAACGGCCTCGGCAAGGTCTTCGTGCGCGTCTCTCGCCCCGATGCGGACACATTCCGCACATACGATTCCGCAGGCAACCTCCTCTTTGCCAAGGATGCCGACCCGAACCAGGACCCTCTCGACCTTCGCCCCGAGATCGACCGCCCGGTGCTGCGAAGGATCCTGCTTGACGCCATCCCCGCCGACACCATGAAATGGGGCCACGAGCTGGCATCCGTGCGTGAGCTCGGGAACGGCGAGCGCGAGCTCAAGTTCACGAACGGCTCTACCGCCACCGTCGACATCCTCGTCGGCGCCGATGGCGCGAACTCACGTGTCCGTCCGCTCGTCTCATCGGCCGTCCTGATATACCACGGCGTCGCAGGGGTCGAGATCTCCATCCCACCGGAGGACACGAAGAAGCCTGAGCTGCAGGACACCGTCAATATGGTCGGCGCCGGCAGTATGTGGCCCTTCGGGGACGGGAAGGTGTTCGGCTCACAGGTCAACGGCGACGGCCGCATACGCACCTACGCATGGCTTGCCGGTCCCGAGGACTGGAAGCTCCTGAACGAGCCAGCCGAGGCGCGCAAGGTCTTGCTCGAGATATTCAAGAACCGGGCACCCAGCCTCCGCAGGCTCATCGAGTACTGCGACGACAACGCGATCTACCAACGCTCCGTGTACCGCTTGCCGCTCGACCACGTCTCGGGCGTGACGATCCTTGGGGATGCAGCGCATCTCATGAGCCCAGCCGCGGGTGCAGGTGTCAATCTGGCGATGCTTGATGCGCTGGAGCTCGGGATTGCCCTTGAGGATGCAATCAACAGCGGGAAGAGCGTGGAGGGGCGGGAGGCTGCCGTAGCGGCATGGGAGGAGAAGAGAATGGAGGCAGCGAATCATCTCGCTGTCATTGCCAATACCAACGTCCAGGCTTGGACGAGCACGGAAGACCCTGCGAGCATGCTTCAGTCGATGTTCAAGGGTATGGGTGACTCCGCGGTGAGGCGGAAGGCTTGATAGGTCTGGATCGGAAATATTAGTCACTTCATATTGTCTCTGTCTGGAATGCGTGCTCAGGCTGCCCACTGAAACGGACTTTATGCTGCACATTATACTGTAGATTATTGACCGTCTTCCGCATGGGCTCTGCAGATTCTATTCAGCAATATCGAATAAACGAGACTTCACCATAGAGGTGTCAAACCTCCCTTTCTCTGCACAGGATGAAATTCCTCTCCTCACGGGGAAGGGAGACGTCACACCTCCAAAGCCCGATATCCCACATTTCTGTTAACCCCATGATGTGATAACGGATTGCTGGTATCCGAGGACTACGTCTCCTGTCCGGCACATACTTCAGCGGGTCCATCCCCGCTGGCTACTGTGAGTACGTAGGAGCGTTGTAGGGAAATCCGAACCATCCGCACGCATACGAGGTTACATGGTCCCCGCCCTTGGCGTCATGTGAGTAGAGTGCTTCTTGTACGCTATGCATCCTTTCGGCGAGCTCATGTGCAGAAAGTAGGAGCCGATGAATTTCGTACGCCAGCGAAAGCCGAACAATGCGAGGTTATAAGCCCTCTACGACATCAGGCATCAAGCGCCTCTGGCGGGACGCAACTAGACTCCTCAACAGTGATTTTATCGCGAAAAGGTACGTCAACACAATACAAACAACCGTCTGAAGCAGCTCCAGCAGGAATGACCACGACGACCTACCTTCGCATGGAAATCATCGGTAGAGGGCCTGACGGCCTCGTACTCGCCCTCACTCTCCACAGTCGCAGCATCCCATGCACCTTGTACGAACGGGAGACGAGCGCAGACTCTCGCGCTCACCTCGGAGGCATGCTGGACCTTGGATACGAAACCGACCAGCGCGCACTACGCGAGAACGGCCTCGAGGCCTTGGTGGGCAACTCTCGCCCCGAGGCCGACGCTTGCCACGCATACGACCGGCAACCTCCTCTTCGCCAAGGATGCCGACGAAGACAAGGATCCGAAGAACGTCCGCCCCGAGATCGATCGATCTGTCCCGCGCAAGATCCTCCTCGACACGATCCCGGTAAACACTACATATCAAGCTCTGGCATCTCGACCTCGGCAACGGCGAGCGCGAGCTGACGTTCGTGCACGGCGACACCGCCGTTGTCGACATCCTCGTCGGGGCCGACGGCGCCAAATCGCGCGTCCGTCCGCTCGCCTCTTCCGCCGTTCATTGGTACTATATCACGGTGTCACCGGGACCGAGATCTCCATCGCACCGGAGGCTGCGAATATTTCAAAGCTGCAAGACATCATCAGCATGGTGGGCGACGGCCGCATGGGAGTGATAGGAGGCTAAAGGGTGCTTGCCTCGCAGTGCAAATGCGACGGCCGCATCCGCACGTACATCTGGTTCTCTGGGCCGGCCGACTGGAGGCTCCCGAGTGACCCCGCCAAGGCGCGCAAGGCCGTACTCGAGAGGTTCAAGGAATAGGCGGCGAGCCTCCGCAAGCTCATCGAGGTACCACATGCCGCTCGACCACAAGTGGAAGCACGTCTCGGGCGTGACGATCCTCGGTGACGCGGCACAGTTTATGAGCCCAATTGAGGCGCGGGTGCCAACCTGGCAATGCTCGATGCCCTGGAGCTCGGTATGGTCCTCGCGGACGCGATCAACAGCGGGACGAGCGTGGAGGGGCAGGAGGCTGCCGTAGCGGCATGGGAGAAGAGAACGAACGCCGCAAACCTCGTTGCGGGCATTGTCGAGCCAACCGTCCCGGTTACCGTCAGACCAGATGCGCGTCCTGAAGATACCTATCAGGGGATGGTAGAGTACATGGCGAACCCCGAGCTGAGGCGGAAGGCTTGATGAGACTAAATCGTGCTGAAGGGGTGGCTACGTTTTAGTTAGTTTGAACCTCAAGCATCGTAGGATGCCTCAAAATGGCCTCCAGCTTGCATGCTATAATTCTGGGGTCTGTACGTCAGTTAGGGTGCAATGTGAAGTTGAAGAAAGTCTGCTGACGCTGCCGCATGCTGCTCGACTATAAAACGCGTTGAACCTGGATTGCGTCGTTCATCGACCATCACATGTGCGTGCATGATCGCGAGTGTGGCCTGCGTGAAAGAATGTGGGGCAAATACATGACCCAGGGTCCCCGTCCCCGCTTCCTCCTCTATTTTCGAGTAACAATCTCAGAGCAGTGATTACAGCCTCTTAAGAGCACTGAGGGGAACTCACATACAGTATATCCATCGCACGATAGCGGGTTCTAGCCTTCTGCTACAAGACGGCTTCGCAAGTATAGACAGTCCACTGAGCCAGTGGATCGCGTAAGTCGCGCGAGTTCGTCCGTGTGCAGCGCGTTCAGCGCGACCTGACCATTGTCATCGGCATTGAGGCATGATACGTTCTTGTCAATGCTTCAGTCATTCGGGCGTGCTCCGCGAAAGGGGTGTAGATACTGCAGAGGTACTGGATCGGGCTCGCTAGCTCATGAATACGACAGAGTGGAGAGACTCCAGACGAAGATGGTAAAACGACGGAATAAGTCATGAATGAGCAGCTGCGACCTTGTACTCAGAGGGTTTGCCGGGGGTCGAGGAATATCACAGACATGACGGGATGTTGCAAGAGAATGGATAACCCACGGGTGGCGCCTAGAGGCCTTCCTCACGCGCCAGACACTGGCCGCGATTTTGGCCAAGGTGTCTCGTCCTCAATGAACACAGGGTGAGGCAGGCATAAGCAACGCACCCACCCCAGACTACTCCAGGAAGAGAATGGTATACAATGACTAATACTACACTTCGATACACGCATCCAGAAAGCCATTAGAAGCCATTAGAAACCCCTAATTGCTAGTAATCCCTCCCTAATGCTACGCATGTGTCATGAACGAGGCGAAGTATGCATCCACATCCTTGACGCGCTCATAAGGGGCAACCATACCCACATAGCCGTCGGGGCGCACGATGACGATCGCGCCCTCCTGCTTGTCGATGCCGTACGCATCGTAGCCCCCGCCCCCAACGCGCGCGTACATGTCCGTGTCGTCGAGCAGAACATGAGACCAATGTGGCCGGAACAGAGGAGGGAGGTCTGCAGCCACAGTTCAGCATGGGAGGCCGACATCGTAGGACATTCGGATGCAACGTACCGATGTAGTTCACGTCCCGCTTCTTGGCTGAGCTGATGGACCAGATGTCGAACACCTTCGCACTGTCTCCCTTCCCAAACCTCACCAGGAACCTGTCCGGCCGCACCATCCAGTCCGCCAACGCCTGCACGCGCGCCGCCTGTGCTTTGTCGGGGGTGTTGCCCACGAAGACGAGGACCTTGAAGCGGGCGTCCGAAGGTAAAAGGTCCTGAATGTTGTACGGGCGCGCGTCCGCAGCGCGGATGAAGTCGTGCGGGACGAGACGCTCGCCAACGATCAGCTTGGTGGCGACGGATTGATAGTGGTCCGCGGTGATTGGAGAGGATTCGTAGTGCACGCCTATGCCGCTCGTAAAAAGGCCAAAGGTCTGGAACGCTCTGAAGCGCAACGTGAGGTCGCATATACGAGCGTCGGGGTGTAGATACGCACTCGAGGAACTCTTCATGGGTGACACCATCCTGGCTCGCCTCAGTGCGAGGCTTGCCAGAGAAGAGCTTGGAGAACTGCTTGTCGAAGTTGATTAAATCTTGCGCGTACTTCCGACGCTCCAGCTCGTACTGCGACAGTCCAGATGTCAGACGGCGTCCCCGCACATGGTCGTACTACTGACAGTCTTCAGGAGGGAGATGTCCGCCCACCCGCGGAGGACATGCGTGAGCTTCCAGGCCAAGTTGTGCGTGTCGTTCATGCTCGCGTTCATGCCCTGGCCCGCTTTCGGCGAGTGCGTATGGCAAGCATCTCCAGCGATGAACACCCGCTCGTGCACCGAAAACTGCGCCGCAACTCTCTGCCCGACTGTCCCGCGCCATCAGCACCACAGAACGGCCCCTAAGGTGCGTACACTCACTGATATACAACGTCCACCAGTCAAAGTGCCCCTCGGCGTTGTCGATCCTGTACGGCGCGAACGACTTCTTCGCGACCTCGATCAGCCTCTCGGGGCCCATCCGGCTCTTGTCCACGCGCCCAGTGACGGGGTCGACGACGTCGCGGTCCGCGAGCTGGATGTAGAGCCGGACGAGGTCGCCCTCGCGCGGGATGACCATGCACGAGCCGTTGTGCGAGTGCACGGCGGACTTAGAGCGGATGTCGGGGAAGTCCGTGTCGGGGACCATGTCGACGACGCCCCAGATGTAGTCCGTCTGCTCGCCGTCAAGTGTGATGCCGAGCGTCTTGCGCACCCAGGAGTGCGCACCTGTTTCGGGAGACGCACCCGCGCGTCAGCGTACGCGTACATAGATCGCGGCTGCGTCTGTACGGGAGACGCACCGTCCGCGCCTAGGACAAACTTGGCGTTGACGATCTCCGAGTCGCCCGCGTCAGCTGGTGGGTCGAGGTACTTCAGGACGACCTAACACCGCATATCAATGTGCAGGACAACATCAGCCCCCTTCATGTATGGTCGAAGGGATATCAAACCTTCACGGGACGCGCATTAGGGTCTTTCAGCTCCTCCTCGGACTCCGAGAGCTCAAGGGAGGTCGGTACGATAGGGCGCTCCACAACTACGCCGTGCGCCTTCATCGAGTCCAGGAAGATCGACTCTATGGCGCCCTGATGTAGTGTGACCTGGGAAGCATGTGATTCAGCAGATTGTTGGATGCAAGCATTGAGGTTTTCTTGAACCGACCTCGAAGGGATAGCGCGCGCTAGGAGCGTTGACGTCCGGTGCTCGACTCGTACGCTAGTCCATTTTCATTGTCAGGTGGATGGAGGACTACTGGATATGTTCCGACGCACCTCGATGCCACCAGACGGACTGGGATTGTAGAAGGCCTGCGGTACAACGTGAGCTTAGTGAGAGCTGCGCAGTTAGACGGTCACGTACAGCCATATGCATCTGGTTGCCTTCTCTGAGTAGCCGTTCGCCAAGGCCATAGCTCTGCAGATAAAGTGAACACCAAAGTCGAGAGATCGCAGCGGCCGACTCACCTGAAACACCTCGATTGTGCGTGGCTGTATGCCGTCTGCTTGCCCAGCAGGAACTTTTGCTGGCCTGGAATTCCCGTGAGACAGTGCTGGGTCCGTATGTGCACTCATGCTGACCTTTGGTCGACTATGCGGACGTTCACGCCCGCCATCGCGAGGGCGTTCGCACACATGAGCCCCGCAGGGCCTGCACCAATGATGAGAACATCGACGTCACTCTCCTTTGAAACCGTGGTCATCTTCTCGACGGCTCCAGGTATAACAGGTGTGGAAGAAGTAGCAGACGGAGACGCTGGGTAGCTGGGAGGGTGTGGACTGCAAGGCTTCCGCCTCAGGGGGAAATTATATACCATTCCCGTTCGGACGTCTGGCGGTCACTCCGGAGCTTGTCGACTGTCGGTGTCATCTGAATCTCCGTATCAGGAATGCATCACGCTTACGGCGCTGTGTGTCCCTGCACCATTCTCAGCTATGGAGGGCCTGTGGGCGGTAGATTCGCTGCACGGACGGCCCTAACGCGGGCACGGCGGTCCCAGGAAGAAGTGGGCTATCGATGCGCCTTACGGGAGATGATGCTCGGCTGAATCACTGGGATGATGAGATATCGGCGGGCGAGGGGGCGAGAAGGGGACACCGAGGGAAGGGCGAGTACAAAGACGGCCGTGGGGCGCATGTCAGATGCTCACCGTCTCTCCTGTTCCCTGCGTCGGCAACAGCCGCCTTCCCTTTCCTGGAAACTCGACCAACGCGGTGTCGACGGAGAATTGCGCATATGCAGAGGTTGCTGAGCACATAGCCTTCGCGGCGTGAAGGGCTTCAGGCTTCACTTCAGACTATGAAGGCCGAGATGCAACCTGATGATAGCCGTGAATGTGTGTTAAGACTCCATTTGTCACTGCTGCGCAGAGAACTCGTCGCAAGTACGAGTCGTTGGATGAATCGGTGTGGATGGAGAAAAAATGGCTCATACTTACTGCAGCAGCAATAGAGTCTGAGAACCCTAGAGGCGAACGGCCAGCATACGACGGGATAGAGATGGTAGACGTAGTGGTTAAAGAGACCGAATACATACACTGGGCAATAACAGTACTGTGTACAACCACCCGTTTCCCTATTGTGTTAGTAAATGATGTCATACGGTTTGCGTCGACGTTCGGATTCGTTCGACGTACAGTATCCTAACAACCGTGAAGCCATACAGTCTGACGTCATGCAGAATAAGATGTACTCTTGTTCATCGGGTCCTGCATGTTCAAATCCACCGACACCCTGCAAGCACAAACATGCAGTATATTTTCCTTGGCTGAACTCTGACCGCACGAGTCAAGGAAATTAAGGGCCTGTTCGGCAAAGAGTTGGAGTTACGAGTCACCGGCATTTTGTCACGTGGCGGCATTTCCGAGGATTTCTGCGCGAGTTAGAGTTACAGGGGCGGAGTACCCGTGAAGTCCGGAGGAGACAAGCGCCCTGAACTTGTACATGTATCTAGTATACCAATAGCTATGGCTTATTAGATGGGCTCTGCTTCATCCCTGCTTCACCATGGTCCACACAAGAGCAGCTGTCTAGATTCACCAAGCTATCCATCAGGCTCAAATAGAGCGCCGAAGACAGGCTATTATAGCAGTAACTGTCATTGTTTTGACTGGACGGGCCTTGGTAGTAGCCTGCCCTAATCCCTCAAGTAGGATGGTCTCGGATGTCTGATCACAATCTACGCCGGTCATGGTAGCCATCCCAATACTCTATAGAGAGAGAATCAAGCAGGCTGCCAAAGGGGTAGAGCCTCGAGATAAGTTATGACCTGAGCTGATAACAACCGCCCGGAGTTACTGGGAGGCATCCGAACGCATGCACTCGCCCGAGTAACTCGAGTTTTCTCGAGATTGAAAACCGAGATATTATTACTATATTTGGGCATGAAATGCCGGTAACTCTAACTCCAACTCTTTGCCGAACAGGCCCT
>NW_006766914.1:182158-207335 GCF_000275845.1 Dichomitus squalens LYAD-421 SS1 | reverse complement strand
CTTCACCATGGTCCACACAAGAGCAGCTGTCTAGATTCACCAAGCTATCCATCAGGCTCAAATAGAGCGCCGAAGACAGGCTATTATAGCAGTAACTGTCATTGTTTTGACTGGACGGGCCTTGGTAGTAGCCTGCCCTAATCCCTCAAGTAGGATGGTCTCGGATGTCTGATCACAATCTACGCCGGTCATGGTAGCCATCCCAATACTCTATAGAGAGAGAATCAAGCAGGCTGCCAAAGGGGTAGAGCCTCGAGATAAGTTATGACCTGAGCTGATAACAACCGCCCGGAGTTACTGGGAGGCATCCGAACGCATGCACTCGCCCGAGTAACTCGAGTTTTCTCGAGATTGAAAACCGAGATATTATTACTATATTTGGGCATGAAATGCCGGTAACTCTAACTCCAACTCTTTGCCGAACAGGCCCTAAGGTGATATGAGCGTATGTACCAGGCAGACCAGGGATATTACACGGTGGGCGTTCCCATGTCCCCGACCATAGTACAGTCGACGAAAGCGACAGGCAGCCGATTTACCTGGGGTTTCAAAGGCTTTTGTGCAGAAAAGCCACACTTTTCACGAATAGCTTACAGGCCTCGTGCCTCTCCTTTTCATGCATTTTTCCCCGGTTGACAGCGAATGTAAAGATCAGCGTCGCATGCCCCGCGCCGGGTGGTGTGCTCGGATCAGCGGCAGGCACCTGCCGAGCCCCGCCAGCCTGCTCTCCGGCCACCTTCCAGCTCGGGGACACGCTCGCGGTGACTGTTCGAGACGTGCCCCGACGAGCAATGCCGCTTTTTGAGCTATAGAATACTCGATCTCTTACCTGGGATGTTCCCAACACAGATGCCCGGTATATTCAAGTGCTTCCAGAGGTGGAACAGAGTTGGGCAATGGCCTCGGTGCGGTAGGGTTGGGGCTCGGCGGGGGATTTCCAGTGATCCGAGCACACCACCCGGCGCGGGGCATGCGACGCTGATTTTTACATCCGCTGGAAAACCCCGGGATGCCTGCCGTGTTACCTGGCGACTGGCATCCGATATCCCAATATTGAGCCATATAGGTTCACAAGGGAAGCGCAGATACCCCCTTGAGTTTGAGACAAGAGGGCTGTACCGTAGTCAAAGGTCTGCAAACCTCCAACATAAGATGGGAAGGATATGAACATCTTGATGTCATTCGCCTGTCATACATGCTTGGCCATATCGCCAACGCGAGCTGAAGACATCGTCACGCCTACCAGACAGTCAAGCCCACTGTATGATGTCCGGCGAAGCATCGCATGTGGAGAAGAACGCAGGATGTGTATATCAGTGAGCTAGATATCGATGAAAGCAATGCTCGAGAGAACAGCGTTGGAG
This sequence comes from Dichomitus squalens LYAD-421 SS1, assembly GCF_000275845.1. Classification (NCBI taxonomy): domain Eukaryota; kingdom Fungi; phylum Basidiomycota; class Agaricomycetes; order Polyporales; family Polyporaceae; genus Dichomitus; species Dichomitus squalens. The sequence goes on along the minus strand of NW_006766914.1, from coordinate 205,971 downwards.
ACAACGACGACGACGGAGGCCGGATCGGTCAGGCGAAGCGATGGACATCTTTTGTCTTACGTAATGGGCGTAGGCCGGGTGGGATTACCGAATGCGGGCGAGGGGGTGAGACCGCTGTGCGCAGTGGACTCGTCTATATGCGCTCCCTCTGATCTCGTTCTCCTCCGTCGTCTCCTTATCCTTATTATTTCTCTCTTAAACAACCCCAGTATTGCCGGTACATGCCCGGCATCGCTGTTCTTAGCCCGACTTCGCCCACTAATTTCTCCCCGAAGGTGACCGGTGAGTCAAGTCACTTCACAACGACCAGCGCAGCGACCGACCCCGAAACGCAGCGATGCAAAATGGAGCGTCGTACAACCGCGACACCATAGCCGAAATCAAGGCGGGCGCGAAGGAAATGACCCAGGGAGTTCGTGGGGCATCTGCTGCCCGTCTACTCGCGTCCGCTCGGAGCCAGATGCGTCTTGCTGCGACCCAGGAGATCGAAGGGGACCTCAAGGGCGCGCTCAGTGCATATACAAAGGCCGCGTCGTTGATTCAGATTTTCATGGATACCCCGGAGTTCAAGGCGGAGAGCCAGCCGGGGAGGAAGGGGATGCTCTTCAAAGATTTCTTTGACTTCCAGCAGGTGCGTACATGGGCTATTCTCTCTATGTTCCCAGGAAACTTACCAGTCGTAGACCGACGGGCGGGATATGATTGTGAAGACACAGGCAGTGGAGATGAAGTTGGCAGAGCTGGAGAAGTCTGCTTTCCAGTACGTGACATGGTCCTTCGCATCAGTGTAGCGTCTCGGGTAACACCTGTTGTATTTGCTGACCTCTGATCATGCAGGTCATCTCACGGCGAGGACGACTCTGAAAGCGCCGTTGTGATGACGGGCGGCGGAAGTATTGCAGACCGTATGCGCTCGCTAAAGAACGCCGGAATGGCGGTCTCGACGACGAAGCGCATATCTCGCGAGATACCCACCTCTCCCGTTCCTCCCTTGTCTCCCCCGATGTCTCCTACTGCCGCTCGCCCGCCTAGTCTGCTTTCACTGCAGATGCTCTCTCCTCCGACGGCTCCGCCTTCTTCGTTTTCACGCTCGTTGGACTCCCCTACGGTCTCCGCTCCATCGCCCCACGTCTTGGTTCCGACCTCTAGCTTCGGACCTCCGTCCCCTTCGTCTTCAACCTCATCGTCGCCGCAAATGTCTGCGCCTACGTTGCAAGACTTTACCACGAACTTCCCTTCGATCGACGAGCTGGAGGAGATGGAGGGGATGAAGATACCCCCCAATCCGACTGGCGCGAGCAGTTCCGGGGCCCGTACGAGCAGCAGGAAGCCCTCTATATCGCATGCAAACGGCGTACCTCCCATATTCCATCCCAAGCCGTTCCCCAGTTTGCCTATGGACATGGGCCCGCGTCCGTCGAGCACGCCAATCCCGCCGACGATCGATACCTTCCAAAGCCGTCCGAGCTCCCCCATGCGGATCCCCGTATCGCCGACGGTCCCTCGGAAGCCCTCGTATCTGTCTATGAACACGACGATGAGCTCCAGTTATTCGTCGAATCTGAGTACGAGCGTCCCGAGGTCCCCCGTCATTCCAGCGACGCCCATCGCAGAGAAGGCGGAGCTCCCATTCAAGACCTTATTCCCACAGACGCTGCACGAATGGAGAGATAAGCCAAACTTCAAGATTTTGCTACTAGACGTTCGCACGAGGGAGGAGTTTGAGCGAGAGCACATCAAGGCGTCTGCGGTGGTATGCATAGAACCCTCCATCCTTCAACGCGACAAGTGAGTCCGTCTGCCACGTTTCTGTGCACCTGACTGACAACACGCTTCTCGCGCGCGCGTCTCGCAGCGTGAACGGATCAACAATCGAAGACGCGCTCAGCATCAGTCCGCGGGACGAATCCGTCCTGTTCGCGAACCGAGACAAGTTCGACCTGGTCGCGATCTACGACGACGCGTCCGAGAACATGGGCGACGTGCACTCCCCGGTCTCCGTCCTCTTCAAGGCGATTTACGAGACCGCCTTCCGCAAGATCCTAAAGAACATGCCCATGCTGCTCATCGGCGGATTCCAGGCGTGGAAGCGCGAGTACGGCGAGGAGGAGACCCTATCTGGGTCCTCCGCGTCCGGTGCGCGTCCTATCCATGGTCTGGCAAACGGCATCAGCCCGTCGCTTGTCAACGGGACCGGGGTGCCTGGTACGCCCCCGACGGAGCCTAAATCGCTTGGGCTGGGACACATGCGGGCCCCTGCAGAGTCCTCAACCGCGTCTACCATCATTTCCCCAGTGCCCTCGGTGCCGACAGTGGATTTTGGTGCAATCCCGATGGGACGCGCGAGGTCGGGAACGGAGTCGGCTGTGGACCCGAATGCACACCGACCGTGGATCCCGAGTGGGGTGCGGTCGCCAGCGGAGCCTGCACCTAGTTCACCAAGGTATGTAACATGTACGCACGTGTCTGGGTCGTACGAACACCTTCCGTGCGTGATCAGCGACATAGCGGAATTGCGTCTCCGGCTCGTGGTGACTCAGATGCGACCGTTGTGATACTGATGTCGGTTGGGCAGGTTAGGAATGGACAGCGTAGGCTCACTCCCGCCGATGGACAAGCGGTTGTCTCGCAGACCGGCGATGTCGCGGAGCGGCTCGAATTCTGTATCATACCCAGCGACGTATACACCTATGATTCCTGAGAACGTAAGCTCGCGTCCATTCTGACATCATTGCTTTTGTTGACGGTTGCTTTGTAGATGACAATGCAGCATGTCTCACCTCCTCTCGTAAACGGTAAATCTTCTATCCAATACCCCCAGATCGCCCGACATGTCTCTCCTCAAGTCACCGGCTCCTCGTTCTCTCCTACTTCCGCAGGCGTCAACGGCCTATCGCTTCCACCTCAGGCTTCGATCAACCCCTCCCCGCTCTCCCGTCGACGCAGCGACTACATCGACCAGTCCCAAGAAGCGCTCAATGGGTTGGCCAACCGCACACCGATCGACTATCCCGAGCTGTCTGCGCAGCACATCCTGAGGCCCCCGCCGGTAGCCGCGTCGTCGACGCTCGACAAGCGACCGCGAATCAGCAACTACTTCGCACAGGCGCAGACCGGGCCGAGGCCGCCGACGATCCCGTCCGACTACCCGGTTACGTACTGGTCAGACACGCAGATCGGGACGAGTGGGCTGAAGAACCTGGGCAACACGTGCTATATGAACTCAACGATACAGTGCTTGAGTGCGACGGTACCGTTCTCGCGGTTCTTTACGGATGGGCGGTGGAAGAGCGCGGTAAACATGGTGAACCCGATGGGCACGAAGGGGGTCCTAGCGCTCGCGTTCGCGAATATATTGAGGGATATGTGGCAGGGCGAGGGCGGGACGCTTTCCCCTGTTACTTTTCGTGTGTGTACACGCATATCCAAGATATCTTGAGCTCCGCGATGCTGACACGTTGCTTCCTTGCTCGCAGCGTTCTATCTGCAGCCATGCACCCCAGTTCTCTGGCTCGGAGCAGCACGACTCACAGGAGTTCCTCAGCTTCCTGCTGGATGGCCTGCACGAGGATCTGAACCGCATATTGCAGAAGCGGAACATCGAGTCGACGCCGGAACGGGAGGCCGAGCTCGAGAAGTTACCTACGCAAATTGCAAGCGAACAGGAGTGGCAGATATACCGCATGCGCGATGACAGCCTCATCGTCGACTTCTTCCAGGGACAGTACCGGAATCGCATGGAATGTCTCACGTGCCACAAAGTGCGTCCTATCTCTATTTTCGCAATCCGAATCGCGATGGTTGCTGACACTTAGTTTCGGCAGACGTCAACGACGTATAACACTTTCATGTATCTCACGCTGCCGATACCCACGGGCCGGGCGTCGAAGGTTACGCTTCAACATTGTATAGACGCGTTCGTGAAGGAGGAGGTTATGGAGAAGTCTGATGCTTGGTACGGCCCGGCATCCTCGTCTTACGGTAGATCGTGGACGAGCTGACCCCACGTCTCGGTACAGGAACTGTCCGCATTGCAAGGCGCTGCGGAAGGCTACGAAGCAGCTGTCACTGTCACGATTACCGCCGGTGCTCCTCATCCATCTCAAGCGCTTCTCTGCAAAGGGCCCATTCACGGACAAGATCGAGACATTCGTCGAGTTCCCGCTGAAGGGTCTGGACTTGACAAATTACATGCCGCCACCGCTCCCCCCGGGCGCCATTGGCGTGCCACCGCTCTCACCCGACGACCCGAGGTGCCAACTGCCGCCATACCGGTATGATCTATATGCCGTGACGAATCACTTCGGGACGTTGAGTACCGGACACTGTAAGTGGCGTCTTGCAGCTGCGTATGAGTCATCAGGACCATATCTTATGCGATGGATAGATACGGCGTTTATTGCTTCTAGGGGCGGGTGGCTGTATTGCGACGACAGCCGTGTAACACCAGCAGACGCGAAAGATGTAGTAGTACGTGTCCTTCCCTATTCGTACTCATTAGATCATGCTGACGATCTGAAACCTGAATACAGGGCAAACCAGCGTATATCTTGTTTTATAAGAGGACCAAAGCGTAACAACGTATATCCCTACTTACTCCCTTACATATAACCCTGCATCTCTTCTTCAGTTATCGGATCTTGCTGTCAGTTGTACTTGTTTGTTCTGTTCACTCATAACCACCCCCTGCCACTGCATCGTTATCGCGAGACACTACTCTTCGTAATACCATAGCACTTGTAATCGTACAGCAAACAAACTAGCGGAGGTTGACTATATACAACACGACAGGGCTATGACTCTGGAATCAAACATGCATCTGCCACGCATGCTCATCTACGTATGCATCTAATGTTCAATGATGGTCGCCGACAGCGTCCGATGTGAGCGCGTGTAGTACCTGCGAACTGATGAAACTTTGACCAACAGCTTGTGGTCAGCGGCGCGCTCAGTTCAGTATCCTGCCGACAGGGAGAAACAATCAGCCTTCGCCGTGCTCCGAGTCCGCGGTCGGGTCCGGCGGAAGCCACGGAGCGCGACACAGGGCCCGCCATTGTCATGACGCCCCGATGCCGATGATGACAGGGAAGGTCTTCCTGCTCTCCGTATGGCACTTGTGGCACAGCCACGACTTGGGCTGGGCGTCGCCCCCACCGCTGCCCGACTGGTGGTGCATGTTCGTCGCGCTCGTCGCGACTTCGTGGAAGAACGGCGAAAACTCTGTCTGGCACCGGTAGCAGTGCGGGTCTGCTGAGGCGCTGTGGCTGAGCCCATTGCTGTAGCCGTTCGTCTTGGGAGCGCTCGGGCCTGGTACGACACCCGGAGTGCTCGGGGTGCTCTCGTCGACGGAGGTGGTGGAAGCTGTGTCGGCGGACGCTTGGAGGATCTTGTCGAGCCGACGGGCTTTGCGGAGGAGGCCGTGCGTCTGGTCCACCTGGGCCTGCTTGTAATTCCTGCAGTAGATCTGGAGCGCCGTCTGTGGCAGGTTGAGTTCGCGCTCGTAGACGGGTAGTTGTAAGAAGACAGGGATCCTCAACGTACCTCGCCAGCATCGTTGGTCTCGCAGATGTCGTAGATCTGCCGCTTGTGGCCGACGTGCGATTTGCACACGACGACTGGGACTAGAAGGCCAGCCTGGCCCTTGAACTCGACCGTAGGTGTAGTTTCTCGGCTCCGACTCTTGACCTGCGCGAACGCAGCTTAGCTTGTGTGCGCATGCGGACGCCATCCTGAGGACGTACCTGTTGAACCTCGAAGCCGAACTTGTGCCCCTGCTTCCACGCACAAGAGACATGGAATTCCGCCGGGCATTCGCTACACTGGACGACCGCGCCATCCTCGCGGTCGCACAACGTGCAGTTCTGTCCGCGATGAGGTCAATACATAGATAGGTGGGACGCAGCCACAAGCAGGATCGCTCACGTTTTGCCACCGATAGACTGGTATCGCACTGATGCCCTCCACGAGCCGCAACTTGCCCGCATCGGAGTAGGTAATCTCGGGTATGAACACGGAACACAGCACGTGCACCCACGCCTGCCCTTCCGTAGGCTTGCACGCGCGCAGGTACGAGTCGGGCGGGGGGTATATCAGCTTCTTCTTCGGGTCCCGCCGCATCCGTGGGCACAGAAGACAGTCAGGTATCTGCAAAACACAAAAGAACGCCAATCCGATCTCCCATCAGAGCGGCCTCGCCGAGATCAGGCGAAGAAAGCCTTACCAGAGACGCCTCCAGCGACTTCTCGTTATTGCAGAGGTCGCACACCCAGCTTTCGGCCGTTGCGGGGTCAGGTGCGATTCCGCACGCGCCGGCGTGGACACGGAACTGGCACTGTTTGCAGCGCAGAACCTTGCCTACGGGCCCGTTCCGCTGGCACGCGACGCATCGCAGCTGCGGGGCAACAGGGGGTGGCGTAGACTGTGATGAAGTAGTCTGCATGGACTGTCTCGTGAGCCCCCACGCACCCCCTTACCGCGCGAGAAGAGAACCTACCTTTGCGCGCTTGGCCGAAGGCGCAGTCAGCGGCGTGCCCTCGCGCTTGTTCTCCGCCTTCGCTTTCGGCGTCGGTACGACATCCTCGCGCATCGGACGGACGTTGAGGTCGGCGTACTTGCGCCAGCTCAGGCCGCAGCTGTCGCAGAGGACGCCGGTGGGCAGGCCCTTGGGAGCCTTCCACCACACGTCGGACTCGCGTGTGCGGCACGCGCCGCACAGGTTCTGGTTCTTCTTCAGTTCCGTCACGATCGAGCCCTCGTCGTCATCGGGCGTGGCCTCGCGCAAGGACCCTTCCACCTTCTCGTCGAGGCCACTCGCCCTGGCGGCGCGTATCCGGACATTCTCCTCGCCGAGCTTGGAACTGGATGCCGAACGGTTAGTGGCGGAATGGAGGTGTCGAAAGACAGAAAAGGGGACGCACTTCTTCCAGTGTCCGTAGAAGCGCACGACCTCGGGCATAGTGCGCGTACCAATCTCCTCACGGACGGCACGAAGTTCGGCGCCGTGCATCGAGATCGCATCCTCGAAGGCGGCCACTTCGTCAGGACCCCAGTCCTTGTCAGTGTATCTTGTCTCGTTCTTCTTGAACTGCACACGTAACACAATTGGTACTCTGGACCTAATGCAGGACGTCTTGTTATCTCACCTTCTGGAGGCGCATGGGTGACCTCATGCTGACGGTCGAGAAATCGCGCTTGTGGATCCATGCCTCCGTGAGTCGGAAGGTCACTTCGGTCAGCCAGTCAATGCTGTAACGGTGTTTCTCGATCCTGGTCAGCAGGCTCTTCTGCTTCTCGACTGTGTAATCAGTCAGCAATGTTCGGTTTCCGGACTTGCCTAGTGAAGAGCACTCACATGCTTCGACTACAAGACGGATCTGGGTATATAAGCGCTCAACCGGGAAACTGGCTCGCACGCACCTTCGGCCGCAGGCATCTCGTTGACAAGACTCAACACCTCGATCGTCGTGTCTCCGCCTCGCTCCTCGATGTCTTCTCACCGCCGTCAGAGCGAGCATACGTCATGCGCACGGTGGACGTACCGATTGGCCTCTCTGCGGTGCCTGGAGCAGCCAAGGCACCCACCTGGTATTTGGGTCCGACACGGGTCGCCGCACGTGGGAAGATGAGATCGTCGGGATCTGTGTGGTCCAGAACCAGCATCTGCACCGTCAGAGACCGCATCTGCCCCTCCGCGGGGACGTCACGTACCTAGGGTGTCTTCCGCAAACGTGTACAACCTGCCCAAGCCCCGGCGCACAGCGTCAGCCTCGCACGAGCCAGCGAGAACCGCCCCCATTTCCGCTGAGCGGGGGCACACGCTGCACTCACCCGAAGTACCGAAACGGCCACATCTTGAAGTGCTTGATCTCCACGTTCTCCTCCTTCTCTGCCAGGACGCGGTCTTTGCGCGGACGCCCCCGCCCGCGCGCAGGGGGCGCGTTCGTCTTCGGCTTCGGGGCGACCGGAGTATGGTGCCGCATGTCGTGCTTCTCGACCTCCTCCTCGTGTGCACGCGAGCACGGCGCGCACGTCCAGCCGTACCCGCGGCTCGGCTTCGAGAGCATCGGGGGCGTGACGCACTCCATGTGGAAGAACTTCTTGCATCGGTCGCATTGCAGAGATTCCGCGCTGTACGAGACGAGGGGCAGAGAGATGGCGTCAGCACGTCTGGGCTTCGCTCTCTCGGGCGACACCTACGGTGGGACCCATTTCTCACACGTATCGCAAGTGCGGAGATCGTCCGTGAGGTCCGGGACCACCTCCCGCTCGGCGACTATGTATTCGTAGCGTTCGACGAGCACGTCTCTGATGTGAGCCGGCACTACAGACGAGATATATCAGCACTCCACCCAATTTGGTGTCCTCGAGCGCGCTAAAGCGGTGCCTGCGAACAAAGCATCACCAGAGCCACCCACCGTTGCGGACGGTCGTCGCAGGGATGACCTCGAACTCCTTCCTCAGCCAGGGGTCGAAGAGCCGCGTGAAGTAGAACCTGTCCGGCCGCTTCTTCCAGCCCGCGAGGTCCGAGATCCTGTCGCGGTGGTGCACGAAGCACTTGGCCCGCAGCTGACTAAGCTCGCACACCTCCGAGTAGATGGCCGCGAGCAGCAGGCGCGAGTCCGCCACCGTGCGGTCCGAGACGTCGCTCGGACGGTAGTACCACGCGAGGCGGACGCGGGTGATGGGCTCGTTGCGCTTCCCGCTCTTGTCGAACGTCGGTGTGCCTTGCGCGGGGAGGAACTCCATGATGCGCGCGATCGAGTACGGGGTGCCGTCGCGCACGCCCCAGCTCGGCGAGCAGTAGACATGGTCTGGAAAAATCAGCACGGGGCTCTGACGGGCTGAGAGGGTTGGGGAGAGTTACCATTGACTTTAACCTCCTCGCCATTCTTGAGGGTGATCTTGAACGCCTGCGAGGAAGGCATGGCTGCGTCTAGCGCCCGTGCTAGAGTGGGGGCGGTTGGAAATGGGACGGAATGTAGCTAGAATAATACGCAAGAGCGCCCGCCGGGGATATGGAGACAGATGAGGATGCAGAGAGATATTTCTCGGGGGGTTGGGGGATGAGGGAGTTGGGAAGGAGAGGTAAGGTGGTTGGAGTGGGGGCGGCTGGAGATGGGACGAAAGGGAGTCTGAATAATACACCAGAGCGCCCGCAGTGGATATTCAGACAGATGAGGATGCAGAATATTTCTACAGGGGTTGGGGGATGACGGAGGTGGGAGGGAGAAGTAAGATGGTTGGCACGGGCCACACACGGGAACGAGACGTCGAGATCTGGGTCGAGCGCCCGCTGGGTGGATAGAGGGTATGAAATAGGTGCTTAAGACACCGAAAAAAGCTGTATGGCCCTGTGTGGGGTCTTTAGGATGGGCAGAGGGGCGGAAGGATTATTCGAGGGGAGTCGGAGGGATGATGGTGGTGGAAAGAGGACGGACGGGAAACCAGATCTGCTCGCTGAACGGTAAGATTCAACTCCGACAATCCCCTGCGCGGAACCTCCTGCCCACTGCCTCCACTGGCACCCAAGCTACAGACGCCGCCTACTGTCCTCCCAGATTGCAATGCTATTGATGGATACCCCACGGAGGTGCGCATAGAGTCTTCCTTCATCGACGGCCTCCCTAGAGTACAAGGAAACCCGCCCAAATACCTTTGTTTGAATCAAGCACGTCTTGCGTAAACGGGCTCTCGAAGACCTGTGACGACGGCATCGCCTCTAACACTTTGTGGAATTTGCACTGAATCGCTCCCGGGCCGTTGGGCTTACCAGAATTTGTGAGCTTCCAACTCGTGGTCGGGTTCTTACAGGTAACTCTCGGAATATCGCCTGCATTGACTCTGGTGGGCTGCTGGAAGGTATTACCGCGGAAGCGGCCAACGACAACGCAGCGTCGCCCTCAAAGAAGCACGGAATATGCCGAGCGGCGGGTGTCCCGGTCCACGCCGAAACATCTTCCTACAACAAACGTCTCTGCCCTACTGACCAATATTCTGACACACGAAGGCTCTTTGGCAAGCTGGGCTGGATTTGCAATCCATAGAAGGCCAGAATGACATTTAGAGTAGACCACGGTCGTCATAAAAGACAAAAGCATAGTACATCCCCAAAATGGGCACATGACGATAGGCGATTGTCATCCCATGGATTAACACACTTATGTTATCATACAGGAGGTACAAGGGACGAGGAAACTATGATACATGGTGAATGCATAGACGAGCGTGCGGCTAGCCCTTCTTGAAGCCTGCAAGGCATCGGGAGCGTAAGTTAGAGAGAAGTACGAACCACGTTTGGTGAATAACCACGCACCTAAACGACGCCTCTCGTAGAACAAATCTGTCCTGCTTGCTCCAAGATTGACGATCTTCGGACATCCATCGCGGTCCTTTTCTAGCCTTGTGCACTCGGCACAGTAGTACGCGTCAGAGATACCTGCCGGTTACGTATGAGCGGACGACGGTGGCCGAATGGGTAAGGCCACTCACCAGGAGAGCCGCAGATGATGCACCGTCCTCCGTAAGTGCCAAAGTTGCATTCGTCACAGATGCGGACAAGGGTCTCGGGGCGTACGTAGGAATCACAGACAGGACTGCGTGGCGCCTAGAGTCAGTACATGAACCTGGCGCGAACACAGGCTACGGAGCTGACCATTTTCCGTCGCACTTCTCACACAGACGGCCGATGGCTATTGAGGCAACAAGTCAGCTTGATGTCGCCACCATGGGGTTAGAGGGATACATACCAATGCCTGGCTGCCGCCTGCACATGATGAGATCTAGCGTACACACACCGTCAATGCTGTGATTGCACAAGAGCAAACATACGGGTATTCACCTGGGTGATGTTTGGACATGGTTGTCGAAGGTCAGCAAGTGATGAGGAGGATGGTAAGAGAGTTCGGAAGGAATGCGAGGACACCGAGCCAACCCCGAGCCAAATACCAGAGGCGCCAGGAACTTTCTCAAAAGCTTAGTCAGCTCATTGGGTCAGAGCCAGCGCCCGTAGATACTCCGGTGTTCTCGGCTTGCAACATCAACCTCCTTGTCTATTGTTTGTTCTTGCCAGTACTAATGCTCAGCCAATTCTCTGCTAGGAGGGTCCCTCAGATATATCTTTGCTGCATTTGTTCACGCTGCGCTTGACCCGACTCGGATACCTATCTTTCCTCACCCATCGCTCTGAGGTTGGAACGGAAGTGTCGCTTCTGCATATTCGCATCTATAGCAATCGCCGCACGTACGCCTGGCAGCATTTCCACATCTAGGATGTTGTCGGCGGATCATCAGTTTCTCCTCGCTTGGATGCGCGACGTAGCCTGGACCGACTGAGCTGCGCCGTCTCTACTCACCTCCTTGGCCTCAGATACAGAAGGGGGCCGAAGCATCTTGGCATGAGACACACAGAAGCCCTGAACCTAGTCATCAACAGCTTTAATGCGTCTCACATGGGATGCCTCGTGCCAACAAGCCGATTGAAGATGAGCAATGTATACCTATTGCAGCGCGTCACGAGGGAGAGATATGAGCAATCAGTCTATCCTTCTATGTACATCCTCACTGACACCGCACAAGGTGGTATAATGGTATCTACGGCACATAAGCTACTCGCCGCTTACAGGACGAATGGACAATTCGAACTAGGACGACCACGCGTTCACTATCTATCACTCCTGAGGGTGAATCCAAAAACAGCGACAGACTTCCCCGATCCTGTCCCATCAAGCAGTCTGCCTCTCCTTCTGCTCCTTTGTGAACTTCGCCATCGCCTTCAGAACGGAGGCGGGAGCGTCTGGGCTGACGCAAGCCTGGAGGTTCTCATCCGAGATGACTGCGATGCGGTTCGCCACCGTCATCCTCTCCTCTTCCCATGCCGCTATAGCCTCCTCCCGTTCTTCTACGCTCCTTCCGCTGTTGATCGCGTTCGCGAGGATAACACCGAGCTCCAGGGCATCGAGCATCGCTCCCCGCCGCCGAACGGGCTCGCAAGGTGTGCCGCGTCCCCGAGGATCGTGACCCCAGGGACGTGCTCCCACTTGTGGTCAAGCGGCAAGCGATACAGGGGGCGTTGGTAGGTCGTATTGTCGTCGCAGTACTCGATGAGCTTGCGAAAGCTCGGCGCCCAGTCCTTGAACAATTCGAGCAGGACCTTGCGCACCTCCGCAGGCTCGTCCGGGAGCTTCCAGTCGGCGGGCGCAGGGAACCAGGCGTAGGTCCGGATGAGGCCGTCGCCGTTGAGCTGCGAACCGAACATCTTCTCTGGGCCCCAGGAGAACATGCTACCGCGGCCGACGAGCTCGACAGCGTCCTGCAGCTCTGGCTTCTTGGTGTCCTCGGGTGCGATGGAGATTTCGGCCCCGGTGACCCCTGTGTACGTCGGTACGGCAGCAGAGACGAGCGGACGGACGCGCGAATTGGCGCCGTCGGCTCCGTCGAGGATGTCGACCACGGTGGTGTTGCCGTTCGCGAACGTCAGCTCGCGCTCCCCGTTGCCGAGGTCGCGCACAGATGCCAGAGCGTGGCCCCATTTGACCGCGTCGGCGGGGATCGCGTCCACGAGGATCTTCCGCAGCACGGAGCGGTCGATCTCAGGGCTGATATCCTTCGGATCATGGTTGGGGTCGGGGTCCTGGGCGAAAAGGACGTTACCCGCAGAGTCATACCCGCGCATGGCGGCCGCCTCGGGGCGAGAGTTGCACGCAAAGGTCTCCTCGAGACCGTTCTCGCGTAGTGCGCGCTGGCCGCTCTCATATTTGAGATCCAGCATGCCTCCAATGTGGGCGCGAGAGTCAAAGCTCGTGTCGCGCTCGTAGACGGTGGAGGGTATTCCGTGCCGGTAGAGAGTGAGGGCAAGGACGAGGCCGCCGGGACCTCCGCCGATGACTGCGATGCGAGGGTAGGTAGGTTTAGCCATCCTTGTTAGAGTTGTTGTAGACGTTCAACAGTGAACTCTGACATGTTGACACTGTGCCCAGCTTAACGTACCTTCGTTGACTGGTCAGTAGTGGGGATGTGTTAAACTCAACTTGATTGGTGACTATGTGTCCAGACTGCATTGGGCTCTTTATGTGGAGTTAATCGGCATCCGGCATCCTGGACTGATGTACGAAGTACATCGGCTGAGGCGGGGTATACTCGCCGAACGAATGCGTTCCTGAATGCCTGCCGAATCGCGTAGATAGCCCGGCCTTCCTCAACCGTAGCCTTGCCAAGGTACTCCTCCAGCCGCGAACATCACAGGGTTCGGCTTGTTCCCTGCTGGGAAGGATAGGACGTGGCCTGGCATGACACTCAAAAGTGCCAGTGGGGTATCTGTGAAGCGCGCGCCAGTCAGTCTTCTTCATGTCGCGAAGCCGCGCAAGCACTGAGAGGGGATTCCAGGTGAGTCGATTTAAAACAGCCTCAGAGCCTGACTGGCGACCCTGGGTTCTAACAAAAGTTGTCGCCTACGCTGGGACAAGCGGGAAGAATGCAAAGGGACGTACGAGGCGCGAGCGAACCATTCCTTCTTCAACTGCAGAAGAGTCCTTCTCCACATAGCAGAACTGAAGCCCCATTTCTGAGGAGGATAGGAGAATTATCACTGACCCCAGAGTAGAACGTGACATAGTCTCCATCGGCCAGGTAAGATATGTCTCTATGTGCAAAATGTTGAAAGACGATAGATGGCCAGCGACGTACCGTTGTGGATGGGCGCCTACCGCGGTGCTTACGTCATTGAAAGCCGTCCTCTCAGCTGCCAGTGCGCTTGGCCAAAACACCGCACTCAGCGTACTCACCTCTTGCTCTCTCGCTCCCACGATGGCCATGCTACTCTAGCAGGTGTCTATGACAAACTGGAATCCTCATGCCATGCCTGTCAAGGGCGAGCTTACTGTTCCGCGTCGACACCAGGCTGGTTGGAACTGCAGCGGAATTCCAGCCTCATGTGAGTCGATTTGGCTCTGCAGCTTCAATGTGTTGCCAGTCACGTAAAGTAATCCTTCTGTCTCTGCCTGTGTAGGCCTTGCGATCAGCTAGCCACAACTCCTCAAGTCACAACGAGACGCCCCTAGATTCCGCCGGGCCGGCGGGCATCGCGGGCAGCGTCGTTCATGGGCGCCTCATGCGGATTTTCTTGCGTCATTCAGTTATGTCCGTTGTATCTCGGCCTTTGACACATTCCTCCAGGCTCGTTCTCCATCGTTGGATAAACCTATCACTTGTTGCCCTGCCATCTTCTAAGCTTCCTTTCGTCCGTAAGCACACACAAGCACCCGCTCGAGATGCTAGTAGCGAGCCTTGTCGAGTACCCCGGCATCATTCACAACCCTTTCGTCTGTGGGACTCGTTGTGTCGACTGCAAGGCTCTCAAGCGATCTCTTGTTCTCTGTAATGACGACGACAGGAAGGCCGCGTTACAAGCCCTTCGCGCTGACGGATTCAAGCGGGCGTATGTCGTCTGCTGGCTCAATGGACTCGTCCACCAGGCCCCTCTACTCTCCCACCCACTCGAAGACAGCGCGGGCAGTGGGAATTCATACTATGTCGAGGAAAAAGTCAACACTCTCATTCATTTGGCCACGGCTCTCATCGCAGTTTGCGCAGGGTCCGCCGCCCTCAGGACCCTTACCCGCCAGTACGCTCTCTACGCGCCTTCCCTCGAAGCGGACGTCGACATCAGCTTCACAGACCTCTCTATCTCTGTCGACGCTGACTCAATGACGGTGGGGACGCAGACGTGGCTCTGTGCGTGTCTCATAGCGGAGATGTGGGTGGAGGAACCCGGCAAGTTCGGCTTGACGGACGAGGTGCGGAGCCGCGCTGAAGGGATGCGGGTACTAGAGCTCGGGGCGGGGACTTGTCTGGTATCGATTCCGTTCGTCCGTCTTCGAAGTTGGCGCTATCTGTGTCTCCTTCAGCCACTGTCCAGATCTCTTCTGGTGAGGCCGCTTCAACAGGGATTTCCCCCTCTCTAGGATTCGCCATACTTATCCAATGCTCCTGCCTATTGAGCCCATAACTTAGGTACATGACAGGGTACGTGGTCGTTTGCGATTTGCTGACATACGTGTCCACGATGAAATCACTGCGGAGGGGTCTAGTTGCGCCCCGTGAGAGGTCCTTGGTGCCTGATGTCGTAGAGCTTACAACCTCGCGTCGATCGGCTTTCACTAGCGTACGAAATTCATGGCTCCTGCTTTCCGCACTCGAGCTCGCCGAAGGAACGCTTACCGTACAAGAAGCATTTTCCTTACCTGACGCCAAGGGCGGCACCCTGCAACCTCGCAAGCGTCACCCCTCAGCAAGTTTGAGCGGATGGTTCGGGTTCCCTTATGACGTTTATAAGGACTCACAGTGGCCAGCGCGGACGGACCAGCTGAAGTATTTGCCGGACAGGAGACGTAGTCCTCGATTACCAGCGATCCGTTATCACATTATTGGTTTTAAAGAACTGAGGGATATCGGGCCTTGGAGGTGTGACAGTTCTCTCGTTATCCAATATCGTTGAACAAAGTCTGCAGAGCCGTAGCGCGAGACGGACAATGACCTACACTACAATGTGGAGCATGAAGACCGCTTCAGGGAGCAGCACCGTGACACATCTCAAAGAGGCGACTCCGGACTAATATTTCCGATCCAGACCTATCAAGCCTTCCGCCTCACCGCGGAGTCACCCATACGCTTGAACATCGACTGAAGCATGCTCGCAGGGTCTTCCGTGCTCGTCCAAGCCTGGACGTTGATGTTGGCAATGACGGCGAAATGATTGGCTGCCTCTATCCTCTCCTTCTCCCATGTCGCTACAGCTGCCTCCCGTTCCTCTACGGTGCTCGCGCCGTTGATTGTGTCCGCAAGGACAATGCCGAGCTCCAGCGCATCAAGCATCGCCAGATTGACACCTGCACCTGCGGCTGGGCTCATGAGATGCGCTGCATCCCCGAGGATCGTCACCCTAGGGACGTGCTCCCACTTGTGGTCAAGCGGCAACCGGTACAGGGAACGTTGGTAGATCGCACCGTCGTCGCAGTACTCGATGAGCTTGCGGAGGCTCGGTGCCCGGTTCTTGAATATCTCGAGCAAGACTTTGCGTGCCTCGGCTGGCTCGTTCGGGAGCTTCCAGTCCTCGGGACCGGGGAACCATGCATAGGTGCGTATGCGGCCATCGCCGTTGAGCTGCGAACCAAGCATCATCCCGTGCCCGAAGGAGAACATACTGCCGTTGCCGAGCATGCTGATGACGTCCTGTAGCTCTGGCTTCTTCGTGTCCTCCGGTGCAATGGAGATTTCGGCCCCAGTCACCCCGTGGTATATCGGAACAGCCGAGGAGATGAGCGGACGGACGCGCGAGTTAGCGCCGTCGGCCCCGACGAGGATGTCGACCACGGCGGTATTGCCGTTAGCGAACGTCAGCTCGCGCTCCCCGTTGCCGAGGTCGCGCACAGATGCCAGAGCGTGGCTCCATTTGACCGCGTTGGCGGGGATGGCGTCGACTAGGATCTTCCGCAATACCGAGCGGTCGATCTCAGGGCGAACGTCCAGCGGATCCTGATTCGGATCGGGATCCTTGGCGAAGAGGAGGTTGCCCTCGGGATCGTATGCGCGGAAACTGTCCGCCTCGGGGCGGGAGTTGCGCGCGAAGACCTCTCCGAGACCGTTCTCGCGCAACGCGCGTTGGCCGCTCTCGTACCCGAGGTCCAGCATGCCTCCAAGGTGGGCGCGGGAGTCCGCGCTCGTCTCTCGTTCGTAGACGGTGAAGGGTACTCCGCGACGGTGGAGAGTGAGGGCGAGGGTGAGGCCGCCGGGGCCTCCGCCGATGATTGCGATACGAGGGTAAGCCGTTGTGGCCATTCCTATTGAAGCTGCCTGGGGCGGAATTGAACTCGTATCGTTTTTCTATGTGTGGATTGCAAGCTCACCTTATTTGCGTTCACTGTGAGAAGTCGAGTTGCTTTCGAGGTGCGTACAACTGGGAGTACTTGGGTGACTATGCAGTCCAACCAATCCACATCGCGTCCTGTTAAATAGGACCTGACCAGGTGAAGCCTCTCGGTGGCTTTGCGTATGAGCCGAGACGACGCGTACTAACCTCGAGTCTCAGAGAACGCCAGGCTGTCCCCAGCGGCAGCCTTGCCGAAAGGTTTCCTCAGCGACTATGAAACGGGCGTCACAGACTGCGTAGCTGCGGAGGGAACATTTGAATTCCAGTACTTAGGGATGCACCGCGGTCAAGCCACCGTGGTGTGTACCACGATTGTCGGTGAACATCTGTGGTGTGGCAAACGCCCAAACCCTTCAAAGCGAGCCAACTCCAGAGACGCTAATGACCTCCCGTGTGCTGGAGGAAAGCCCCAAGCTCTCATATCGAGGTGAAAGTTCCCCATGAACTTCTTGGTGATACTTTGGAAAGAATCAGAGGTAATTCAGAGTGCTCTTATAATGTTTTGATAACCCGGCACGACCACGACGAGCTTCCGGAGGCGAGCTTGGACGTAAGTCCCTGTAATTAGCGGAACCATTTGGGAAAATCCGCCAAGCACGAACTTGGACGCGTAGGTGAGCGGCCGCCATACTGAGACGCCATTCACGGGTTGACCATGGTGTAGTGCTTACGCGGCCTGCTGCGTCCAGTCGTGAACGTTCTCAAGCCCGGCACCAGTATCCCTTAGCTTCCTGTCCGGTTCTGGGCGGCACATGTTCAGGGTATTACGGCATGACGAGCACCGAGACATCTGAGAAGAGCATCCGAAGAAATCGAACCCATTGACACAGCCCCGACGAGATCCACCACGACTGCGGCAACCGGTTGACGGCCGTATCAAGATTCTACTGTACGATGAAGGACGATTTTGGTGGCGGGCATAAAGGACTCCTTGGTACCATCAGATGCAACTCCGGTACCGTCAGTTTACGCAGGAGTTCTCGTGCTTGCGCTCCCACTTGTAGTAATCAGCACAAGCTCCCAAATAACCGCAACACCTCAATCCGCTAAACCTTCTGCACCACGTCCGAACCTCTGCGGTTGGATCGCAGTCAACGATGCGTCCACCGCTTCGATCGATAGTAGATACCCAGGCGACGGGGTCAAGAGACGAGCGCAGCTTCGCGAGGGGCACTGACTCTAATCTCGTCCGCAACGTCAACTTTCCTGGTTCCTGCATAGGAGATGTTGATGCCATAGGAGTTATAGAACTCCTGGAGCTGCATATGGATGGATCGCAGAGAGCAGGATGGCTGTGTATATGAGGTCTCGCTGTAATGACGACCACAGGGAATCAGTACGGAGGTCACTGCAGCCGGTAACGGATCGGAGTCTCCCTACGCATCAGGAGCTCAGCGCACGCCCCCGTCGTCGCCCCGTACTTAATCTGCTTCGGTCCATGTTCGCTGGGGTAGCCTTCTGTTCGGCAATGATGGCGAGTGTCGTTCCTGAACTCGTGTGAATTATCACAAGCCCGCAGCCCGTCCAGTCCCAAACAAACACATCTCGAACGTCTGGTGCTGCTATCCCTCCACCCTGCTTATAGCTCAGAATAGAATCGGTGTGCTCGAATGGCATCCAACGATAAGACGGCGGACTCTAAGCCGCCATCGCCCATTCGCAGAGCAGGTACGATTACATATATACTATTACGGCGGGGATGTCAGACTGACCGCGGAGTCTTAGGGCCACTCGAGCAATACTACAACGTCGCCAGCCGCATAGGTATCATCCAATGGGTCACCGTCTCTGCGCGCTATGAGCACCCTTCGCTGAATATCGTCAGCAAACCGGTCCTGTTCACGGCGCTCGGCGAGGTTGTGCGCAGCTTGGCTGCGTTGCACGCGCGCTTGCCGCCGCCCTCTGAGCCTCCTATATGGCAACGCCTGCCCTCCGTCAATCTAATCAGGTTAGTGACATGGCTTGACAAAGACAGCAACGACATGAAGGCGGTCTTCGAGGATATTTGTGTCACGCCAACGGACGTCCCGGAGGACATGCCCTGGTGGAAGCTATATGTACTCCGCGATGGGACCGTCATCTTCACTTACGACCATACCATCGGCGACGGTCAGAGCGGCCTCGCGTTCCACCACGCGCTATTCCACGCGCTCAACAGCCTCAAGGATGAAGACATACCCTCCGAGCACTCGGGCCTTGTCACAGACCTACCCCAATACCTCCCGCTGACGCCGTCCCTCGAAGAAGCCGCGCCCCGTCAACTCGCCATCCCCTTCTTCATGTTCATCCGCGTCGTATTGGAGACGTACCTCCCTTTTCTCTTTTCCTGGGATAGAAAGTGCGTTTGGAGCGGGAATCCCATCCCAACCGTGATCACGCCCGAAGTCAACGTTCGCATCCTGCGCTACTCTGTTGAAGATGCCACCACGCTCCTCAAGCTCTCGCGCGAACGCCAGGCGACGCTCACCGCTACCCTACACACCCTCGCACTTGTCGCGTTGTCAAGGCTTATCAGCGCGCTACCAAACGGAGAGGGAGAGAAGTACCAGAAGATCGTGACCGGCTGTCCGATCTCGATGCGCAGGTATACCGGCGCGCCCGAGACCGCGATGTGTGTCCATATCTCCCATAGCGAGGGCCCGCACGATCTGCTTCCTGCCAGTGCGGGCACGGACGCAAAATCCTTCCCTTGGCATGTAGCCACGAGGCACACCGAGTTTCTTAGGGAGGAGGTCCTGCGTACCGGCCCGACCATGGGGATGCTGAAGTTCCTCCCCGGGCGGTACGAGGAGTACTTCCGCGGGCGCATGGGCATGAAACGCGCATCAGGCCTTGTCATCTCAAACCTAGGCACATTTAATCCGAAGCGATCGAAAGGCGTCGAGGGGGCATGGACGATCAGCGACACACTGTTTTTGCAGGGGGATGCAATTGTCGGCGCAGCACTGAAACTGAACGTCACTGGCTCGCCGGAGGGCGGCGTTGGTATCTCAATTACATGGAGGGCCGGTGCGGTCGAGCAGAGCTTCGCAGAAGAGTTCGCGAGGGGTTTCAAGGACGGGTTACAAGATCTGATCAGGGGTCAGTAGGCATAGTACCAGTTCCCCAAATCAAGTTGTTTTCATGACAGAAGGCGACCTGGGCTCGGCTGTCCGTCTTGAAGGAGTTTCTGGGTCTAAGATGTGAGGATGGTGCTGTTCCTACCTTTGATATTCGTTCCGAGGACAGCTCCGCGTGTGCGCTACGGATTGAGAGTCAAATACGATCGCAATCGCGCCCGGACTACAGGAGATAACGCTATAGCTCTAGCAAGCCAAATGTAGTTCAGAACTTGTCCTGCACACGACCTCATGCTAATCGGGTCTACTCACAGCCTCAGTTCCGTCTCAAACTTCTGATCGTACGCGTCCAAGACCACCTTGAGCCTCGTTTAGGCATCGAGTCCGTGCCGTCAGGCGTCGATGCCTGAGTGTCTGCTGTGGGCTCCAATATAAGGTCTGATGACGGCGTCGACAGAGTCTCCGTGGGTGATTGCGTTATGTTAGGCATCAGATGGTCAGCGTGTCCTCCTCGAGACGAGCGAGACTCCCCCTCTCTCCGGCCACGGCTCTCCGTGGTCGTCATGCTGTACTGTAAAGAGACCAAGCTGTTTCCTGCTGTGCCCAAAGGTGACGTCGACCAAGAGTGGTCACGACGGCCACTGCGACGGTGCGGAAAGGATGAGTCTATTTGACTAGAAATACCTGACGTGAATAAGATACCTGCCTTGGGCTTTGTGGTGGCGTCAGCAACCTGAGAGAGGAAAGTCCGGTGTCGACCGTATTTCGTCGATTGGTGGCGCTACTCGGAAGCGAAAGCGAAAGGTCGCGAGGTGCGAAGTGGACGCCTGATCCAAAGGACAGTGTTGGACTCGGAGGGCGACTCGGATGGTCGGACAAGATCTTAGAACGATTCATTGAAGAGAGGGAAAGTTCTGACTGCAGTGTGTGATCATACAGCCTTTCCCCCTCTCCACCGCCGTCACGGTAATCCATGGTAGCTGCTCTCGAATGCCCAACTAGAGGCAGCCTTCGAGATACATCGGCAGAAGGAGACTCCGAAACCTCAACATCAAGTATGTAGGGCGAAGTGGAAGAACGGGGGTCGTCGAGGGTTAGTGATAGGCGGAGGAACCGGGTGCCTTGGCCTGAGGTAATCGAGGCGTAAGTCTGCGTAGCAATACCGTCGTGGAACTCCCACTCCTTGATGTGGTCTCGGCGGCACGGAAGGTGGCCAATGGAGTTTAAGCGCGTAGAAAGGAGGAACAAGGGATGGGCTATGTCGCCACCAACGTCAACCCGTGCACGTAAACCACCCTTCCGGGCGCCATACTCGCATGCACACCTGTCTATGTGGATGTTGATGGTTCCGCGGTCCGCGTTGTCGGGTTTGAGGACAATGAGGCCTGGCTGTTCTGCAGTTGGGCCGAGGACACGATAACCTTGCGCCTCCAAGAGGTTGCATCGCCACTGAGCAAGGACGAGAGGAGGTAGCGCCGGAGACAGCGGTGCAACCGCTTGCAGCTGTGCATGGATAGGCTCGTCGGAGCTGAGCAGTTGTTCCAAGTTCGGCGTGCTGTAACGTATGGAGACTTTGGCGACGATAACCTTGTCTCGATGCTTTGATACGTCGTCCCTAGAGAGACTGACCAAGCGGATCGGTCCAGTCGTCTCCGTACTTCTTGAGCGATACGGGGAGAGAGACGATTCGTGGTCGTAACGATGATCAGGAGCACCGACATACATCGACTCCACATCGAGGTGATTAGACCCGCGTGAACAAAGAACCAAAGCGACGAGGTTCCCAAATCGGGTCTCTCTACAAGCCAGGAAGGCCAGTCGGTGCTCAATTCCAGCTTGATCGTACATGGGCATGATGGCACACTTGGTGCGAATGCCGTAGGGTGTTGTTTCGTATTTTGGACGGATTGGTTGGTCTAGACCGAGGTCGTAAGCAAGAGACTCTGGTGATATGATAGCAATGTCGGTTGCACTGATGAATGGATGAGGGGACGATGCAAGCAGGTATGATTCCGGGTATCTGTTATCATGGTGCTGGAGCGACAGGACAGAAGGCATAGCAAGATGTGATGGAGGAGTGATGGAGAAGAGACTGTCAAACGGAGCCCTGGGCCCCCAAGCGAGAATGCTTTGGTCCGGTATATGCTCCAAGATGGACTGTTGGAGGCGAATGAAGGCCTCCCGCCCTTCTCCGTAGATGGGCGTCATGTTGATATCGAACATGCCAAGGAGGCAGTACGCTTGGTCCTCGATCTTTGTGGTCTGCCGTTGGTAAGCCCACGACATGCGCTGAGCAACGGGCACGGTAGACAGTGGCTGCTCGTGTCTCAGAATGGGGATCGGGATGCCGGTGATCCTTGAGATGGTACTGGCCAAAACATACTTCGATTCGATCGGCCTCCAGTCCTTCGACAAGAACAAGACGTTACACGGTGCTAAAAGCTCCTGCAACGTCCATCCGCGAGTGAACCAGCGACTGCGGCAGAACTTGGAAGTGACGGGCTTGGGATCAAGTCCGTCATTGACATCGTGAAGATAGGCATAGCAAGCCTTGCCAGAGCGGTACCAGTCGAACATAGAGTTGATGGATTCGGTGAGTTCGGCACTACTGGCTTTGTCGATACAACAGGAATCGATCCAGATGTAGCGAAACCCATCCCTCTTGGCCACCTGGCAAGCATGGTACACCTTGGGGGCAACGGCGCTTAGTTTGTCGAACAGGTCGACGGGGTCGGCAGCGGAGTCCTGGAGAGCAAGGAGTTGCTGGTAACTCAACTCGGCGGACTGCCCGTGATCGCTCGCAAGCTGCCAGACGTGAGATAATATCGCATAACGAACAGCTCTGGGGTCGTCAAAGCTCTCGAAGGCACCAGTAAAGGTGTTGAGCAGACGCATCCCTGACCTGCCATTAGTTGCTGTAATATACTGCGGCTTGCAGTACAACGACAAGAAGACGTACTGCAAAGGTACTACGGATGCGGCGGCTCCGAGATTGACACAAGTCCACCCTGCAACTCCACCTGGTCTCAATGAGCGTACTGGTAGAGATCGGCAACGAAGCGACTCGTTACAGTCGTCCTTCGCGGGTAACGCTGGTGCAAGGGCGCTTAGAGTGATATAGGTATATGCTGCACGACGATGGAGATCAAGGCAGAAAGCAAGAATGTGAGAGTCTGGAGTCGACCGTGTGCTAGCAAGCACTGCCACAAAATTGCAATGGCGGGCGTCTTCTAGGGCACACTGAGTCAGCGTCTAAACGCCGAGTGTGTGTCAGTTTATACGGCGCATATGGAAGGCTCGCAGGCTGTATCACGCGCTGTCTAAATAGAATGCGTCACAATCAATACAACATGTTAACACTTCGAAGTGGGAGCGACTATGACACAGCAAGCTCAACCATATCGCTCTCGCGAAATGTCCGATCCACAACGTTAGTTGTCTCGTGAACGTCCCCTTCTCCGATGCGATTGAGCTCCATCAGCAAAAGTGCAGAAATCCCCTGAGGGATCGCACTGATGGCCTGAAACACGAAATCGGGCACGGGCGCTCAATATAGCGGCCCAAATCGCCCAAGCGCGCGATGGCCAGAAGTCGTTGCAATGTTCGTGGGGCATTTCCTGGCCGCGCGATTTTTTGTATTGTATGCACAAGCAGGACATGATGTATATGATACCTACGCCATGAAAGGAGCCTTTCTGACCGTATAAAGAGATCCAGCCTGTCCGACATACTAGAGCACGCGCAATTTGTGCATAGCGAAACCCAGGTAACTAACTACAAGGGCGCGAAGCCAGCCTGCGCGAGTTCGCGTTCGTCTTCGCCTAACTCAACCT
>NW_006766914.1:165675-171906 GCF_000275845.1 Dichomitus squalens LYAD-421 SS1 | reverse complement strand
TCGGTTTCCCGCACGCACACCAGCGTTGTCGACCACGTTAAGTCAATTTTGGCTTTTATGGAGTCCGTAGATATGAATCTCCCCATGCATCTTAGACCCTAAGGTCCAGTATGAGCGGAGCGCTCTTATGGGCAGCGAGGAGCTTCCCCGCATTCTCGAGCACTGGTACAAGGTCCCTCGCGCATCCTCCTCACGACACCATCATGTACGGCCCCAGGGCGCTAGGAAGGCTCTCGAGGAGTTTGCCCTGGAGTGCGTGGAGGAGATTGTTGACCGAGAGCTCGAGCCATTGTGCACAGTACAGGAGGTATGCAAGCTTGTAACTAGGACAGCGTGCAGCCGCGAGGGCGCCCTCCGACTTTGTCGGATTACCTTAACGGGGCGTCGGTATGTCACACAGGTCACCGAGCGGGGAGTCACGGGGGTGGATCCACCAGACGTTCAGGAGCGCGGAAAGTCCCGGTTTTTTCATTTCCGCTCAAAGCTCCGAACGTCTGGTCACGAGACTAGAGCGGCCCTAATTTTGGCATCTGATTTTCAGGCTGCAAGATCAGTCGCGCTCATGGAAATGATGTCAGAGTTCAAACATCAAGATCAATGTTGAAGCTCCCTGCAAGCGGCGAAGCGCCATGCGTCACGGTTGACTGAGTGATTGCCGAGGAGCAGTTCCTGGCTCTCGTGGTCCCAACACGCATGCCCGCTCGTCCATCCAAGCACACTCCGGACGGAGGTTGGAATGCTGTTTTCAAGTCGTCACTAACCGCATCCGGGCATGCCAGCGCTGTCTTTAACTATACGGGCAGTACAAGCCTCGTGTCACTAGTACTCCCAACCTAGAGCCTTCGTGAAAGTATCGCGGCTCGGCCCATGTAACGGTCTGGCTGCCGGAATCAGCTCTGGTGTCGACTGGACCAAAAGGCCGCAACATTGTCGAGCTTGGCTTGGTACTTTACAACCCGCCCTTGAAATAGATCTTGCTGTAGTGTTATGTCCAAGCCCATGGCTCCAGTACGCAGCAACCATAACTCCAGGCTAACTGCTATCCGTTGAGATCCTACGAGGTTGTATCTTCGTGCGTACTTCGCTGCCGCTTCCCCCAGTTGTCGTAGACTGGCTCCGAAATACATGAATAGCACTTCATCGGCGAAACTTCTACAAGTCACGAGTGGAGCCTCCAGACAAGCCAGCCACGTAGCTCTCTTCAATTGTGACGCTCTGGGGAGGGAGGCCTTCAATCGTCCCCGATATTGATGCGCTCCTCTCTGCCATCAGCGAATATATTCCTGCTCCGCACGCCTATCAGGTGCTTGCCGGAGACATCACAGCTGCTCTCGGCCCTCGCCAGTGGGGCATGAGACCTTGCATCGCGGCTTTATAAGGAGAGGCGAGTGGCATCACCGACTGCCCCCTTAGCCTCAGTATCACGACAACTCTGGACCAGGAAACGCCATGGCGGCAAGCAAGCTCCTCCTCTTCGTCCAGTTCATCGCCATCGCGACCATCGCGAGCTGCGTCTCCGTCACCGACAAGCGAGCGACCGGCGGCTACGTTCAAAACCCCTCTGGCAGCGCCTCCTTCACGCACTACTCCGGGTGCTCCCAGCCAGGTGCACTTCGCCCCGTTTAGCTAGTACGCAGTTCTGTCCGTGCTGACACAGCCAACAGCTTGCGGAATCGCGGCGAGCGGCTACACCGCAGCGGTGAACCAGCTCACGTTCGGGTCGGCACCGGGACTGGGGCCTGGGGACGCGTGCGGCCGCTGCTTCTCCCTCACGGCGAACGCAGACCCGTACTCGCCCGCGTACACGGGCCCGTTCCACACCATCATTGTCAAGGTCACCGACCTCTGCCCCGTCTCGGGCAACCAGGAGTGGTGCGGTCAGTCACAGAGCAACCAGAAGAACCAGCACAACGAGCCCGTCCAGTACGTCTCGGCTTGCCGTGCTCGTCTTTCTCGGAGTTTCTCGGGACTCACCTCGATTTCCCCATGTAGCTTCGACATCTGCGAGGACACCGGAGGCGCGAACGCGTTCTTCCCCTCTGGCCACGGCGCGCTCACGGGAACGTTTACGGAAGTGTCGTGCAGCCAGTGGTCCGGGTCAGATGGTGGCTCGCTTTGGAACGGCTCGTGCATCAAGGGCGAATCTGCCGGACTTTGGCCGTCGGTCGGCTGCGGAAACCAGGGTGAGCATTGAACAAAGTCCAAAGAAGTAGCGAGATTTACATCGTCCTTCTTCCAGGTACTGCCCCTTGAGCGATTGGATATTCGACGGGACTCTTGCTGTCCTCCACGGGAATTTCAGTCAGTTTTCACAGCATGCGTCGGCCATCTGCGAGACGTGACTACGACTGGAAAATATTCGGCGAGTTGAACCAATCATCTGCAGCCCTCGACATCGCATAAGTACTTGTGTCTGGCCCGCAGGGCACGTGAGCAACCATCACAAACGCCACGGGAAGCATTTGAAATTATATAAGAACAGAACGAGCATCCACCGCGTCTGGGTCTACAGTGAATCCTTGTCGTACCCCAAGCCAGACTTCTTTTGCAAGATAGTATCGTTAGATCTTACCCGCTGCAACTATAGCCCACTCGCCACCAAAACCTCCTCGATGCTCTTCACGAAGAGATCCACGATCGTCTCCACCTCTTGTCTTGTCACGTTGTAAGCCGGCGAAAGCATGTTATGGTTGCCCTTCGTGCCCTCGACATTCGACCCGCCCGTGAAGCCCATGATGACCAGTCCGTTTTTCAGAGCACGAGACTGAACGTCCAGTGCGAACGTCCCCGGCACGCTGAACTCCCACTCGACCGCCCACCACCCGCCCCCTCCGCGGATGTCGAACACGTACTGCGCAGCCCGCGCGTTTGGGCCAGTGAGGCGCGTTCGGAGGAGCTCGCCGAGGTGCGCGCCCTGCGTTAGGATGTTCTCGAGGAGATTCTCCTCGACGATCACCTTCTGCACGGCGAGCGCGCCCGCGCAGGCGATGGGGTGCGCCTGGTAGGTGTGGCCGTGCTTCCAGAAGCCGGCGTTGTCTCGGACGCCGTCGGCGACTCGTTGGGACATGAGGACCGCGCCGATCGAGACGTACCTAGGCGTGAGGGACAACGTCAGTATGCATTCATACCGCGGAGCGGATGAGCGCTGCGACGAGGCGGAATGTACGTACCCGCCCCCGAGGCCCTTCGCGACTGCTTGAAGATCGGGAGATGCGCCATCGCCGTAGCTCTCCCACGCGTGGAGAGTGCCCATGCCTGAATCGCCTTATTGTGAACAATCACGCCGAAACGAAACAAGGAGGCGGACGCACGACCCATGCCGCTCATAACCTCGTCGAGGATGAAAAGCGCGCCGTACTTCTCGCAAACCGACTTCATAGCCATAAAGTAACCCTTCGGTGCCGCTACGACACCAGTGGTCGCACCGACCACGGTCTCTGCGACGACTGCAAGTTCGCCAGTCAGCCTGCATACGCGCATACATCCGCCTCAAAGTGCCGCCTCTTACATCCAATGACCGTATTCGGCCCCAGCTCCAAGAACTTATCCTCCAGCTCCTTCCGCAGCCTCTCCACGTACGCGTCCTCGCTCTCCCCCGCTCCCTTGAACCGCGCGGCGTACGCTGGCGAGACGTGATGATATGACCTCTCATCGAGGAGCGACGCGTAGGGGGCGCGCCGCGCGGGATGGTAAGCGAGCGAGAGCGTGCCGACCGTGTTGCCGTGGAAGGAGAGCTTGCGCGCGATGAAGTTCGTGCGCTGGTGCTGGCCCGTCTCGTAGAAGTACTGGCGTGCGGTCTTGATCACGCCCTCCATCGCCTCGGAGCCTGGCGTGGACGCGCGTATGATGCATTAGGGGCCAGAGCGTCCATTGCGATGGGGTGGGGATGGCATAAGATGCGAGAGACGTACCTCCCGAGACGAATCCAACCGCGCCGAACGCGCCGTTGCTGCTCGCGACGAGGTAATGCGCGAGCTCCTCCGCGGGCTCGTTCGAGAGTTGCATGTTGTACACATCTGTGCCGATCCGAGTTCAGTGAGCATCGCATCGTCGCATGCGCGGCCGAGGTCAACCCAGGCGCAAAGCAACACTCACAAGAGATCTTCTCGACCTGATCCTTGATGGCCTGCTTCACCTTCGGGTGCCCGTTGCCAATGCACGTCACCGCGGCACCGCCGACGGCGTCGATGAGCTTCGTGCCGTCCTCGAGGGTGATGTAGATGCCCTCCGCGGAGGAGGCGACGGGCGGGCGCCAGGGCGTGCGGTGCAGGATCGCGGTGGGTCGCGAGGCGTATTTCGCGTCTCCGTTCGTAGCAGTAGACATCGTTTTCGTGAAGTTGCGTCAGATGGACGTGGACGGATGCGAGCGGCTTGGGCGGTTTTGCTGCGTGGGCCGGTCAGTACAGGACGCTTGTCGATCAGGGGCTTATAGTGCGATGGGGCGGCGTGCCGCGTGTGCGGAGTCCCGTCAGAGCCTCGCTCGTGCACGCAATCGCGCTCCAGAGCGGCTCAGGATATTTGCAGTGAAACGAAGAGAGAGAAGATGCATCCCGTCGCATGGCGAAGGAAGAGACGAAGACGCTTTGCGTACCACATGCGCTTCAGATTGTCGCATCCACTGACGTACAGATTGAAAGAACAGACTCGATGCTCACATACTACAGATGACTGGCAAATTCCCCTGCAAGTTATCGCCGGGCGGTAGGATGACGGCGCGAAGATTGAAAGATACTGAGGTGACTCACTGGCACTTGACTCGACCTCAGCTTCGCGCACGCGATAACCTCAGCGCTCAAAAGAAAACTTCGGCCCTTCATAAGTCACAAAGCATGGCTCGAACCTGAAATCTGACACACGAGAATAGCAGGCAACGCATGGTTGGGTAAAAGTTGGTAAGAGAACACCGCGCGTGGGACTGTTAGAAATCGCGTCGATGGCCTAGGTGCACTGCGTCGTCGGGGAATTTACTCGTGTCTTCATAAGTGCATGAACTCGGGTGTCTCAGCAAGTCACGAACCACGCACATTGCAGGATATACAGTACTTGGAAGACTACCTCAGAATGCATAGGATCGGTACCCCCATTTCCGTATGCATTATGGGACATTATGCATTATCAGACGGCCTGTCGAGTGGGAGCGCTGGTTTGGTACCCGTCCGGGGCCTCTGCGGCGATATGCATTATCAGATATGACCTCATGCAGTATGAGGTAGTCTACTGTAAGTATATTCAGTCGAAGCGTATGCGGGGTCACTGAACGCTGTGACTGGAGATAAAGAGATGCGTGTGCGACGCCGTACTGAATTGATCGAGAGATATGACGTAGCTGCTAGTCACCGCGGTCCCGAAACTGCGGCCTTGATGTACAGTTGTACAGACTACAAATACAGCTGATGTAAAAACCAGCGTCGCGTTTCCCCCAGGCCTCCCTGTGCTCGGATCAGCGGCGGCCTCCTGCCGAGCCCCGCAAGCAAGCGCTCCGGCCACCTCCCAGTCGGGGGACAAGCTCGTCGTGACTGCGCGAAGTGTGCCCCGCCTCATGCTACGTGGCTTTCAGAGCTACAGGACACACAATACTCTGCGTGGAATGCTTCCCGCGAAGATCCCCGCTGTGTGCAGGTGCTTCCAGCAGTGCACCACAGTCGGGCAATGTCCGCGGTATGGTATAGCTGGCGCTCGGCCGGGGTTATCCGGTGATCCGAGCATATCCCTGGGCGCGGGGACTGCGACGCTGGTTTTTACATCAGCTGTAGTCTCGTGACCAGACGTTCGGAGCTCCAAGCGGGAACGAAAAATCGGAGGTTCCCGAGCACCTTAACGTCTGGTGGCTTCACCCCCGTGACTCCCCCATCGGTGACAGGCCGTGACGTCTCCTGCTTGCCTTCTACCGTCACTAAGCTTCCTGTCCTCCAGCGCTTATGGATCCCCGAGGCGCCGAAGAAGACATCGAGGCGCACCCCAGCGGTTGGGGAGCCCTCTTCGACGACGACGACGACGACGCCGACTATGCGCCATCCGACTGCGACAGCGACCGGCTCTCCGACGTCTCTGAATGGGACCCGGTCGAAGCGGCACTCGAGGATCCCGCCCCACCCATATACCTATACAACACCCAATCGATGCGCGGGCGCTTATCGCGCTCGATTTCCGTTTCCGGCCGCACCGTTGTCGACCGCGTTAAGTCCATCCTGGCCTATATGGACTCAGTCGACATGAACCTCCCCTCTTCCT
>NW_006766914.1:159695-164851 GCF_000275845.1 Dichomitus squalens LYAD-421 SS1 | reverse complement strand
TCCAACCCCACCATCAGGGCCTCAGCAACATCCACCTGCCACTCATGTGGCGCCTTCCCTCCCATTCTGTCGCGAAAGGTGTTTTCGAGCGCCTGGCGGGTCGCATGCGAGTCGTACCGCCGTGAGGCTTTTGCGGCTTGTCGCGCGGCTTGCAGGATTGCATACGAGTGGGCGTGGTCTTCTTCATGATGGGAGAGGAACTCAGGAGTTGAGATAGCCAT
Source organism: Dichomitus squalens LYAD-421 SS1 (assembly GCF_000275845.1). Lineage (NCBI taxonomy): Eukaryota > Fungi > Basidiomycota > Agaricomycetes > Polyporales > Polyporaceae > Dichomitus > Dichomitus squalens. The sequence goes on along the minus strand of NW_006766914.1, from coordinate 164,630 downwards.
GTAGTGTATTTAAGAGCAGCCAGGTATGATGGATTATGGGGGCATTGTGGCTAATACAGGAGGTGTAGCACAGGGTGAACATTGACAGCGGGCTGCCACATCGGGCACCAAGGGCGCACTCCGACTTTTTCGGACTGCCCCGACTGGGCGTCGGGATGTGACGCATGTCACCGATGGGGGAGTAACGGGGGTGATGCCACCAGACGTTCGAGTGTCCGGATACCTCCGATTTTTCGTATCCGCTTCACACTCCGAACGTCTGGTCACGAGACTACATCAGCTGTAATCACCACGTCCAACGACCGTCTTGTTCAATCTCACGCTTCAGACAATAACGCAGCTTCAGGACACATAGCTGCGAAGAGACCTAGACACCATGGCCGGCAGCGATACCTTCAGCAAGTACAAGGCCCTCGTCTTCGACTGTTACGGCACCTTGATCGTACGTAGCCCCAATGCAATAACTTGAAGAGCGTTCATTCACCGCCTACCATCTGGATGTCGTCTTCCTACCGTTGTGCGGTTCCACAACACCCGAATCACGGCATACGCACCATCACACACCGTCGCGACTGGGTCTGCACTGGCGCACGCATCCGCATCCCCATGGCCAACGCAACAGGACTGGGAGACGGGTATCTACAACGGCCTCAGGCCGCTCTTCGAAAAGAGCGGCAAGCCCGCCGACCGCCGCAGCATCATCCTCGCCTTCTCGTCCGTTGAGAGCGATCTCCAAGCGCGACACCCCACGATGCTCTACTCTGACCTCCTCGCCAACGTCTACGCCACGCTCGACGCGCGCCTGCACGACCAGGAGCCCGAGACGCAGGCTGCCGGGCCCGAGCACGCGACCGTCCTCTCCTCCGCGCACCGCGCGACGGGGACGACGCCTGTCGCGACGGCGTCGGTCGGCACGTCCTCGACTGCAGCGCAGGGAGGAACGACGGGCGCGGCCGAGGCGTTCGCGCGGAGCGTCGAGACGTGGCCGCCGTTCCCGGACACGGTCGCCGCGCTCGCGGCGCTGTCCAAGCGCTTCAGGCTCGTCATCCTCTCGAACATCGACCGCGCCACGATCGCGAAGACGCGCGCGCTGCTCGAGGGCCCCGGGGGGTTCGCGTTCGACGCGGTCATCACCGCCGAGGAGGTCGGGGCGTACAAGCCTGCCCCGGAGATGCTCGATGCCGCGCTGGCGAGGCTGCAGAAGGAGTTTGGGATCGAGCAGGACGAGGTGCTCATGACGGCCCAGAGCGTGTTCCATGATATCGTGCCGGCGAAGGGGAGAGGCTTGGCGACGGCGTGGATCAACAGAGAGGGGGCACACACCAGGATGGAGGGCGTGGAGGGCGACGAGGCGACGTTCGTGTTCCCGACGTTGGGTGCGATGGCGGAGGCGGTGGAGAAGGCGAGTGCATAGCGTCTCGAGGGATAACGCAAGCCTCTACTGTTGTAAACGAATAGTACACTAGTGGCTGAACAATGTGCACTATCTGGAAAATCATGAGTAAGGCACGATGCTAACGAGAAGGCCTGCTTTCTTCCAGCTGGGTTGGTACTTACTTACTTGGTGGCCTGCAGCAGCATCCTAATAGTGCACAAGAGAGCAGTACCGCATCAGTCCGGAACGCCGGGAACCCCTTCCCGCTGGGCCAACTCCCTTCCCCAGCCAGCCCTAAACTACGCATGGCCCGTGCGCCCTCCCCTCCTATATGAACCCCCCTCAGACGTTTTAACAACTCATACTTACCTTGATGGCACGCGCCCCTTCACATACCAGGGTTCGTGGGCCGTGGGGGCTTCCCATAGCACGGCGACCTTGTCCTCAGGGGGACCTCGCGGTTTGTATGGGCTTCGGCTCATGCACCGTCTCAATATTTCCCTGTCCTGCTTCGGCCCTCGGGCTGGGCAGGCCATTACTTTTTGTCATTACGCTGTTTTAACCCTAACCTTAGTATGATTCCAAACGCCAAAATCCTACTGTCGCGTGTATATACACAGTTACCCTAAAGTGCATATGATCCTATGGTGGGCGGACAGGACCTTGCGTTACAGCCAGGACTCATTGCGGATATCGAATATCACCCATCCATGTTGCACAGCGAAAGGTATGATACAAACAACATCTCCTACTATGCAGAGTACTCGAGCTTGGCTGCGGAGAAGGCTTGTTAGCGGCTTGAGTGGGACATCATGCCCAATGGACCTACTCTCATGCTTCTTAGCCTCGCCCACTTTCCGTGCAGCCTTCGTGAGATCCTCCTGGATTATGTATTCACTGCATCAAAAGCCGTCAGCATTCCAAACGCAGGCGACCCATCAACCATGAGGCTTACCGGTCATCGCGGATAGCGAACATGCCAGCCTCGGTCACGACATTGCGAAGATCAGCGCCGTTGAAGCCGTCCGACAGCTTGACGATCGCCTCGTAGTCGATCTCCCCGCTCTTGTTCACCGGCTGCGAGTGAATCTTCAAAATCTCAAGCCGCGCCTGCTCGTTCGGGAGCGGGATCTCGATCTTCCTGTCCAGACGACCCGGGCGGAGGAGCGCAGGGTCGAGCGTGTCCGGCCGGTTCGTCGCCATGATGAGCTTTGTCCGCCCCAGCGAGTCGAAGCCGTCCATCTGGTTCAGCAGCTACGTCCGTGCCCCGCACGCACCGTCAGCGTCGCCCGCGCACATCGTCATCCAAGACGACAGGAATGGGCACGTACCTCCATGAGCGTCCGCTGGATCTCGCGGTCCGCACTCGTCCCCTCCGAGAAGCGCCGCCCGCCGATGGCGTCGATCTCGTCCATGAAGATGACGCACGGCTCGTGCTCGCGCGCGTACCCGAACATCTCGCGCACGACGCGCGCCGACTCGCCGATGTACTTGTCGACGATCGCGCTCGAGACGACCTTGAGGAAGTTCGTGTTGAGCGTCGCGGCGACCGCGCGCGCGAGCAGCGTCTTGCCCGTACCCGGGGGACCGTAGAGGAGCACGCCTTTGGGGGGTTTGATGCCCACGCGAACGAAGAGCTCGGGGTTGAGGAGGGGGAGCTCGATGACCTGCGAAAGAGCATGGCCAAGAGGAACGGGATGCGCTTCGTGAGCGGAGGAATGGGAGTTGACGAGAGGAACGTACCTCGCGCAACTCGCGGACCTGCTCTCCGAGACCACCGATACCTGCGAAAGTCGCTCCTCCTGGGTCCTCTAGACTCATCTTGTACACAAGTGGGTCGACTTCCCGTGGGAGGATGCGCATGATGGTCAGGGTGGTCATGTCGAGGCTGACGCGTGTGCCCATCTTGAGCTTCGCGACCGGGAGAGTGGGACGGTAGGAGACGACGTAGCGGGGACCTGACGAGGCCTTCACGATGACTACATATCGCGTTGAACACGCTCAGCTCGTCAAGCAAAATGGTGGAAGGCAATGTACGCACATCGCTCGTCGTCCAACTGCTTCATGACCTCCCCGATGATCTGGCCTACGGATTGTACGGCCTTGATGTCGTCCTCGGTCTTCTCAAAGTCCCTTTCGAGGTCCTTCAACGAGAAACGAACTGATTACGTTCGTCAGCACGTTGCATTAATCAGCATTATGGAGCTACAATCGGCATACGATTCTTTAGGTGCTGGCTGCTGTTCTCATGTTGCCGCATTTTCTACGGTGTCCGTCAGTTCCTGTGACCGCGCTTGGACGGATCGAGAGTCGCTACGCACGTCGCGATATCCTTTCAGGGCTTCTTTCCTCCTATTATCCGTTGTGTGTGCAGACGTCGACGCTTGTGTTGAGCTCATGGTGGCGGGAGTGTTTGAATGCGTCGGAAACTGTGTCCACAAGCGACCTCGAGTAGGCGCGTCCGACGCGTAAGCTCGCACTTGCGTGACGCGTCGGATCTGACCTGCTTGCACAATACAATTATAGCCATTTTCAATGGGTGTGTGCGGCCTGGTGGTCTAGTAGTATGATTCCTTCTTAGGGCTTTTTGGCATTTGGAGGAGGTCCCGGGTTCAATTCCCGGCCAGGCCCTAGTGGTCAAGGGGTGAAAACTTTCAGTTGGGGCCCTCCTGGGCTAGGAGGCCAGAGCTCCGGTAGGCCCCGGTTCTTCGAGTCCTCCATGCGCGATCCGAGCGTCGACAGAACACCATGGCACTTGAAGCGCCAGATTATAGAGGTTGGGGAACACGGAGAGGATGAGCACATTACCGCCACATTCCCAGCGTGTTCCCACCACATTCCGCAGGTTTAGAGGATGTCATGGTATTAACTGCCTTCCCCTCACATTCCGACCATGTTCCCCACATATTACTTAGACATTCCGCACTCTGCGTAACATGGGATCAAATGGGATATACAATTTTGTATCTTATTATTCATATCCATTTTTGGTGCCCAGCTTGGCGCCTAGTATTCGTCCCGATATTGGCAGCCAGATTGAATTAGATCGAAATGAATATATATACAAATGGCGACTCTCCTACGCTACATCCGGACTTCTCTATATATCATACAGACCGGCCCAATCAACCCTGACCCAATCACATCATACCCGTAGCCGCCAGCACAGCGATGCTGGCTTACAATTGGACATCAGACACAGCTGAGATGGCACGCGCAATACATGCATATATGCACTCACCATGTCGATATTTGAGTTCTGCTTAGAAAGGATTAGCAGTACACTGTAGCGTTGAAACTGGGTACTCACAGTCTTAATCAAGGACAATCGATAAACGCGGGACAACCTACTAGATGCGGCAGCCATCAGACTTTGGGACTTCACACGCAACACTAGAGACGTACTATTGCCCTGATCAGCAGATGTATTTATGAGAGAACACCTGCATGTTAACACATCAGCTGCCATCCGAGAGTCAATGGTCAGGACGTACCAAGGGGAAGATAGGCATACGAAGGGAATGCAAGAAGTACGAAGTCAAGATGTGGACGCGATGGCA
>NW_006766914.1:118089-158874 GCF_000275845.1 Dichomitus squalens LYAD-421 SS1 | reverse complement strand
GCCGCCAGCACAGCGATGCTGGCTTACAATTGGACATCAGACACAGCTGAGATGGCACGCGCAATACATGCATATATGCACTCACCATGTCGATATTTGAGTTCTGCTTAGAAAGGATTAGCAGTACACTGTAGCGTTGAAACTGGGTACTCACAGTCTTAATCAAGGACAATCGATAAACGCGGGACAACCTACTAGATGCGGCAGCCATCAGACTTTGGGACTTCACACGCAACACTAGAGACGTACTATTGCCCTGATCAGCAGATGTATTTATGAGAGAACACCTGCATGTTAACACATCAGCTGCCATCCGAGAGTCAATGGTCAGGACGTACCAAGGGGAAGATAGGCATACGAAGGGAATGCAAGAAGTACGAAGTCAAGATGTGGACGCGATGGCAGGTTGATATGGGACCATACGACGACGTCATCGCGGACGGATAGGTGAATTTTGGGCAGGCAAGTCCCCCTTATAATAGAAATCTGCACAAGCGGTTGGGGATGTTGAGGGAATCTGGAGAGAATGTGCATGTTCCCACCAGATTCCCATCAAAGGGGGATTTACTGGGGAATCCGTGGGTGATATGCGCGGAATACGCAAATTCCCAGCATGTTCCCCGCCACTGTAATATGGCGCTTCACGCAGTGGGCCACCAAACCCTCATCTTTGTGGTACGCCAGGCATTCCGTGGTTTTCGACAGGGGAAAAATCTATGAAAAGGAGAGGCTCGAGGTAAGCCATGAAGCCCAGTGAGAATCGACATGGGCTTAGTTGTATTAGGTCGATTAGTACGGTAATTAGTAGGGAACCCCGACCGTAATCTCAATTCTACTGATTTCCCTACTTTGGCTGTATGCGGTTGGATAAGGTGGTATGGTCGCACGATATCATACAACCATACTTCGGGTCAGCTTGTTTGTTATTGGTTGCAGCTAGTTGCGCTCGGGTCGCGTCCGGTTCTGGTCGGGCAGGGACGGTTGTTGTTGAAACATGTCATTATATGCAAATTGATTGATACTGTATAAAGTTGGATGTCGTCGTATGGCTACACGGTACGATACAGCGACAAGCAGAACAGCGGAACGGACTGGGATCACAGTCGAAACAGTTGCTGATACAGATGCGATCAACCTCTCATGCCACTGGCACGCGTACCATGCAGCAGTGGAGCTGCCGTGATGGGAGCCACCGACACAGGAGGGAGGCTGACACTTCTGACGTTCGACTTGAGCGCGCCCGATTGCGATACTTGCGATGACCTGAAGGTGGCCTCATCAGTAGGGTTCGGTAATGGGACTCAATAGTGGTGCTCCTCACGTACCGTCTACCAGAGAGTAATGCGTACAAGTTTCTGCATCGAGCCTTTGAGAACGAGGCACAGGCAAAGAGTTCGAGCGACTTACCCTGCGATCCGAGGGACTCAGGGTCTTGTAGTGTGCCTCGAAGGCCTCCAACGTGCCAATGGCATCTGTGTACCATTTGCGCATGTATAACCAGGAGAATGAGTGAAGCCAGGACCTAATCTGGTGAGTTGAGTTGATTGGTACATACTTTGCTCCCTTCAGGTCCAGTTGAGAAGGCCACTGCGTTGTCTTGCGAGGTACGCACATTGTTTTTCGTCACCGTTGTCTGCGTAGGCTTGTCAGGAGGCATTGTCGAGGAGAAGTGCCTCTAGAAGCGACATAGTGTGAGTGGCTTGCAAACGAAGGGATGGAGATGGTGGACGTAGTGGATAGAGGCACAGAATCTACGTCGAGCGAATCCGAACATCGGCGCCTAAAGCGCATGACATCACATCCTCACCGAGGGGAGAGATCGATGCCGAGAAAAGGGGGAAATAGTAAGGGGGAAAATAGTGGGGAAAATGCAGTGTGTGGATGTTGTTTAGCGTACTGAAGAACTCCTCCGGATCCTCGAGTCCAACACCTCCTCCTCTCCGGCCCTCCCCTCATGCCTAACTCCTTGGGTCTGGGGACAAATGGGGAACAATTAGGGGTGGTGAGCACGGCGAATTAGCGGGGGAGGCACTGGAGCGGCGATACGGGTTGGAGGATTGTAGAAGTCTTGAGAGTAGGAGCAAACAGCAACACGTGTGGTAGCTTGCCTAAAGGGCACAACCACTAGTTCATTAGCACACATAATTTTCAAGAGGGGCCTTATAGACATGTTAGTGCCAAGTGAGAGACATGTCGACGTCACCGGTGTAAGGACAAACACGTCCGATCTGGTCACCGTAAGGTCAATTAGAGACATGCATTGAGCGCCTAAAATGTTCCGTCCAATTCAAATCGAGACCTCCCGACCTCAACCGCTCTTGCACGACTTTCGCCGATCCAAAACGGCTGAACCCATGTAAGTTTTCACTGGGCATGAAGCGTGGCTTTTCTGAACAAAGCCTTTGGAAACCCCGGTGAATCAGCGGGGGGTTGCCTCCTGCCTCCCGCTTTCGTGGACTTTTCTATGGTCGGATACATGGGATTGCATGCCGTGTGGTGAGACTAGTGGTGCGCAGAAATAGCCGGGCAAGGGAACACTGCTATGCCCACGTACTACGACGCTCTCGGCAAACCTATTCCTCGGGCCGGTGCTTAAGGAGTATCGATCACGGGGTGCGTGCACGAAACTTACATGGTACTAATGCATGAGCGCATTCGCATGAGCTATATTTACAAGGTATCATAAGGAGCTCCGAGACCCACACGCACACCCCCAGGCCTGTGTCTCATCCACCTCTCAAAGCAGTACACTTTTCATCAAGAGAAACATTCAGAATGGCTACTGGGCAGAAGACCGCGCTCAATATCGTCATGGTATGTATGTGTGCGATACAGAGTCTCCCGCGCCGCGTGAAAATCACACCATATGTCTTCCATAGGGTGCCATGACGTTCGGTGAACCAGGGACTGAGGGTAAGTCGTCAGGCCACATCTGTCGGGACGCAGTGCACTATGACTGACATTCGTTGACTAGGGGCTCGCGTTCACGACCTGAACGATGTCAACGCCATCCTCGACGTATTCCAGAAGCACGGGCACTATGAGGTCGACTCCGCTCGGACGTACTCTGGAGGCACAAGCGAGGAATACCTGGGCAGGATTGATTGGAAGAAACGCGGGCTTGTGATGGACACCAAGCTCTACCCCAATGCGGTGCGCAGTCCCGAGGCCGTGTCCTATGCTCCGGCTGTCATGTCACGGAGCAATGGATGCAATGCAGATCATGGTAGTAACTCGACTTGCTTGGCCGTTATAGTCCAACGCCCGCCTTCGGGCCCCTGGAAAGACGGTTATCTCGCACTCGACCGAGGTCGGTATGATCTTTGGGACATCCTTCTCGTGCCCAAGAGATTTAGCTGACATGCGCCCGTATGCGCCAAGGATTTGCGCAAGCACCTCGATATCTCTCTCAAGGCCCTCCAGACCGAGTACGTATACCGAGCATCATCACTCGATGCTGGCTCCAGCTAACGCGTACACTCGAAATATTCAGTTCAATTGACATGTGGTACCTCCACGGTCCCGACCGCACTACGCCATTCGAGGAAACTCTCAGGGGCGTGAACGAGCTCTACAAGGAGGGCAAGTTCAAGCGTTTCGGAATTTCGAATTACATGTCCTGGGAGGTCGCCGAGATCGTCTACATCTGCCGCCAGAATGGATACATCCAGCCGACGGCGTACCAGGGCATCTACAACGCGATCCACAGGAAGGTCGAACCGGAGCTGTTTCCGTGCTTGAGGAAGTTCGGGATCGCGTTCTATGAGTTCAACCCCCGTGCGTCTCCTACGGGCATTCACGATATCTCGCTCTCGAACTGAGCGTCCGGCTTGAATCGCAGTCGGAGGAGGTTTCTTCACCGGCCGCTACCGCTCCCTCCATGATGAGAACGAAGCTGGCTCTCGCTTTGACCCCAACACCGGCCAGGGTAAGGTATGTTGCTACAATAAGACTTTCGCTCCCTTGAGGATTGCTACTGACAAGATGCTTCCTCCTCTTTGGATATAGAACTACCGTAAGCGATACTGGAACGAGCCGTACTTCAAAGCGCTGTCCAAGATCGAGGAGGTCGCCAAGAAACACAACCTCACCCTTGCGGAGGTCGCCCTCCGCTGGATCTCCCACCACAGCTTGATGAAGCGGGAGTACGGAGATGCGGTCCTCATCGGCGCGTCGAGTGTCAAGCACATTGAGGAGGTACGTGAAGTTGCTGGAACTCATGTGTTTTTGGCCGTCGCGAATTTGCTGACCTCCTTTGGGGTCCAGAACCTGATCGATCTGGAGAAGGGTCCGTTGCGTAAGTCTTCACAAAACCTACTGAGTAACCCCAGCCCACGTCACTCTGATTTGGAATTTGTAGCGGAGGAAGTTCTGCAAGTCCTCGACGAGGCCTGGCTCGAGGTTTCTCCATATGCTTCCAACTACTTCCACTGAGTAACACAAGAGACGGCCGTCGATGAGCTGGAGATTAGCTGAAGTCCTTCAAGTGTACAGTAGCGTGGAGTGTCCTGATGCGCGGGCACCCAGGACGGCGTTCATTATAGACGAGAACGTACACTACCAATAATCCTGCGCTCGGTATCCCACCACTTCAACCTTGCCCCGCTTCTTCCGCTCCGCCTCCCACCGCTCGACCCACTTCGCCATCTTTCCCCGCGACGCCTCGCTGCCTACGTTCACCGTCGCGATCATCCGAGTCCACTCGAACGAAAGCGCGAAGCATGTCAGCTCAAAGAACGAGCTGTGCTCCGAGTACGGCACGCCGTACACCTGCAGCGCCGCCGTCGAGTTCCGCGCGGGTTGCAGGTTCGCATGTGTGAACGTGCGGCTTTGCGAGCGCGAGATGACCGTAGGTATCGAGGGGAGCATGTCGGTACCGTTCGGCGCAGTGAAACTAATGTGTGACTCATGAGCACACGCCGCCAGAAGATGACACAAGTGACTCACGTCCATCCCGTGGGCCTAAACCCAATGACTTTGCTCCAGTGACCCTTCCATCGCTCCATGTATGTCTTTAGTCGATCGGATGCGATGATGGCTAAGGGCACGAGATGCACGCCAGCGGTAAAAGGGTCGGTAGTGAGGAGCGCATCGAGCTCTGGATCTGACTGGCAGCGTAGGATGGCTGCCTTGCGAGGATCGCAGTATACTTTGGTGTCCAGAGCCCTGGCGATCGCTACAAACCAAATGAGCGTTGGTTCAATATTCCCTTTAGAGATGCATACCCTTCAAAATGCGCTCTTTCCCGATGGAGTATGTACTAGGAAGTTGTCAGCCAAGGAAGCTTAAGCCCGTAACTACGACTTACCCGACTACGATGAGGATCTTTTCGGAGGACGCGATGGCCTTCTCCTTCTCCTTGCCTTTCTCGCTCTTCTCCACTCGCGTAAACCAGCCTGTCACCGTGCGGGGCTTCGCCTCTCCGCCTGCCTTATCTTCCACAGACTTGCCCTGCACAAGTCGTCTCGCGAGCTCAGCACAGGCTGAAATGACGAGAGGCTGGGGAGGAAAACAATACTGACACGACCTGATCAGCACACAATGCAACTCAGACGGGTATGCACTTACTTTCGGATCCAGATAGGTCGTGTCCAAGTAGCAGTGATCTATGCGCTTCCCCTTGATCGCAGGGTGTAGAACGTGCTGCGGGGATGCTCGAAAGTCCCCGCAATGGAGATATCTGAATATCTTGGCAGAGCCAACGTACGACGACTTATATGCACTGTCGCCAGCGTTGACGGTCTGCTTGCCCTCAAAAAGGAAGAGGCACGAACCAGGACCTGAGAATGTATCTTGTGAGCGCGCATGTAGGAGGCGGGCATCCGGTACGTACAATGGTTCGCTTCGATAAGCGTGACCTGCACGCCACCGGTGTTGGGAATAGTAGTCGCGACGTCCATAGGGAGCGCGTGTACCCATTTCGGGTCAACGCCCAGCATATGTATAATCAGGTTGGCGGTGCCCTCCGAGCAGTATATTGGGCCACTATCCCACCTCGCAGAAAGGTTCGTGTAGTGATCCGAGTGCGCATGACTGTAAGAGACGTGTGATGAGACTTCGATCATGGATCATTATATTCGCATATATGTTCAACTGACGTGAGGAAGTATGCGGTGACGTTCGGGATAGTGCCGTAGCGAAACGCATCGACAGCGATTGGCATGCCCTGCATGACCTTATAGAACGGCGCCTTCCGCCGGCCCCCGTTGGCCTTCGTGGGACGGAAGTCGCGGTCTTCGACGGCGGAAGCTTCCTTCCACGCTTCGTTCTCCTTGTAAGAAGTCATGAGTGTAGTGAATATGTTGCAGTCGCCTTCCTGTTTCGCCAAGGACTTGGAGGTCCTCGCGATAGGTTCGCATTTGGGCATCTGAGGAGTTCGAAGCGCAGATAGAGGTCGCATAGGCTTGGAACTAGATGTGGGATCAGGTGCGGAGGTCTTAGAATCCGGCAGCGTGTTCAGACATGCATCGACATGGTCGTGAATATCCTGCAAAGATGTTCAGTCAAACGATAAGAACTGACGTTCACACGCGGCCCTACTGACTAATTCGCTCATCCCCACTAATTCCCTCTCACATATAGGGCAGCTCTCGACGGGCTTCTCATTCACTCCTGAGCTGATGCCGACGTCGTCGTCCAAGGTTAGATCGATGTCAACAGCATCATCTTCTTCTGCCTTTATCTTGGCATCTGCTTCCTCGACGAGCTCCATCTCATCATCACCCGTGTCCCAGGCGCCTTCGCCAAGTTGCACATCCACCTGACCTGCGTCTGCGTGCTGGCCTGTCGGGGAAAGTGATTCGTCCACAACACCGTCGTGCGAACAATCCGGCAGCACACGAGGAGGGATATCGTTCAGCGGCGGATCTGTAGCCCTTGGCTGCTCATGCGTGGTCAACATGACAGGGGTTTTTGGAAGCAACGTGTCCCTCCCGTCATCCTCAGGCTGCGTGACAGGACCTGGGGGAATGAGAAGCTCTGATGGTACACCAAAAACGCACTCGTTTGGGTCCGGATCGCTCTTGACGTTCTGGCCTTCATCCGAAAGGTCAGTCTGGCATAATCTGACTGAGGGGCATGCATGCGCACTGATATTTGCTAGGACAGGCGTCACATTCAGTACCTCCTTCCCGTTGCCAGCTGGTGCACTTCTCGGCACATTCTTCGTCGCATGCTGGACGGGTTGAGAGGCAGGACGGATTGCTGATACCTCGACCTCATCTTCCTCTTCCGAATCGTCAATGACAATAATGTCTTCGGGCTCACGCTTAACAGGCGATGCGCTTTTGCGCCGAGTCACGATTCCGATAGTCTTCTGCTTCTTTGCTTCTCTGGCATTCGAACCAGTGGAACCCCTGTCAAAAAAGTCAAGGATTGTCGACGACTGCGTTGCGATGGGTTCCTTGCGCTTCTTCGCCATTCGAACGCGAGGCAATACGGGCGAGTGTAGAGTACAAAACAACTAAGATGTGTTCAGACGATATGATATAGCCATTTAGTGCGATGAGCGAGCGAAGGGCGCAGTGGGGGAGTCGACGGTGGTCGGTGAACGAGCACAAGACAAGACCTCTTCGCAAGTTCGGAGTAGGGCACGGTGAAACTCGCGACCGAGATTGACCTATGCATATTAGCCTATGTAATTTACATGTAATTTACCGGTAAATCTGCAGACGTCCGAAATGGGTGGGTCAATTTGTGTCAATCAACTACTCAACGCTGCTCATGTGACACAAGCCATATCGCATGTGAGGCATCGTTTGATATGCATCAAACCGGCGGCATTATAGTCCAAATTACAGTAAGTGCTCGCCCCGCCCCGCAAGAGTTGAATCAGTGTGGCGGTAATGTTGCATATCTTATCTGCTAATGATTGAGGGTCTTAGCAGACAGATTATCCATTGTCGTCGACTCAAGGTGTTTCACGTCGGAAGGCACGCCGGATGTCCAGGGTGTCCTGCATGCGCACAAGTCTGGCATGAGACTACGAGCTATTGGTGGACGAGTTGGGTCCAGAGTATGGCGGAGGTTTTGCAGATAGAACCCTAGGCGGCAGCTTCTTCAATAAGCCTGACTTTTGTTAGCGCCGATCTTCTGCCAAAGATCCGTCCAACTGGTGTACTTTACACCTATTTAACCATTCTAATGCGTTATTCACCGTATGATACCGCTGATGTAATTCACTGTCATTTACCCCTGTAATTCTCGAGCTCGCCGGGACCCAGCGCTATTTAGCCCGTCAGTCTCACCGGCGGACCTATGTCACCGCGCCCTAGTTCGGAGATTAGATAACCCACATCCACGTGCAAATCCGCTCATATGTCCGCTCAAGATTCAAGCACACCAACGAGATGGTAAAACCTGCGCAGTGTTCCCAGCAGTCCAAGCACAAGATACAATGTACAACATGTCATAGAAGGAGTGCGGGACGATGCTTCTCGCCGCACCAAACGGGCACTACAGGCATGCATGCAAATTTTTGGGCAGTGGCGTACTAATGGCATACAACGAGCGCATAGGCATGCGAGGGTAGGTGATGAGCGTGAACATAGCAGCAGTACGATACAGACCCGTCTATTGCTAGGCAGCACGCTGTTTCCTCCTGACATCACGCTCCTCAGCAATAGTGAGCTTGATGCCCTTGCCCTTCGGCAGGGATACCCAAGACTTCGTGCCCTCACCAATGACGAAGATGTTGGAGATGCTGTCATGGTTCGGACGTTCAGTAAGATGGTGAACGTTACACGATAGAGTGCTTACCGCGTAGCAAATGTTCTGTCAAGGGAATCCTTGACGTGGACGATGTCGAAGCCACCAACGTGCTTCTCACGGTGGGTGATCACACCAGCACGACCCCTGTTACGACCACCGGTAATAAAGACGAGGTTGCCAGTATCAAACTTGACGAAATCGGTAATCTTGCCCTGATCAATGTCGAAGCGAACGGTATCGTTGACCTTGATCACGGGGTCGGGGTAACGGATCGTGCGGCCATCGTGTGTGACGATGTAGGGAACACCACGGTTGCCGATTGCCACCTTGCGGACCTTGAGGAGCTTGTAGGTAGCCTCCTCGGGGGTGATGCGGTGAATGGTGAAGCGGCCCTTGACGTCGTAAAGGAGACGGAAGTGCTCGCCAGACTTCTCGATCGTGATGACATCTGGACACAGCGAATTCACGCCCTGTCCGTCAACTCATGATAATGATAGAACTCAAAGCGACGTACCCATGAAGCCCGCGGGGTAGGTCGGGTCAGTCCTGACCTTGCCGTCGACCTTGATCAAGCGCTGCTGGACAATCGAGGTAACCTCGCGGCCAGTCAAGGCATACTTGAGGCGGTTACGGAGGAAGATCGTGAGGGGGAGAGATTCACGAAGTTTGTGAGGACCAGGGGAAGGGCGGGGGGCCTAAAATTCATTGTCGTCGTGTTGAGCAAGCAAGTCTCTGCGCCAAGACCGCTAGGATACGCACATAAGTGCCGCTGAGCTTGTCGAGCATCCATGAGGATGGCGCGGCAAGACGCTTCAAGTGCTTTTTGGGTCCACGGGCCTACACGGCATAGGGAGGATATAGTCAGCATATGATTGAACGATACGAGAGAATCACCAGGGTCGTCCGCGAGAATGGGTACCGCGAGCAGAGGTAAGGGGTTCATCCGGAGGCCGAGTATAGCATCCATCCCCCCAAAGCTTCAGATTGCGACAGTTCCTCCATATCAACCCCAAAGACGTCCCTGAGGACCCTTAGCAGCATACTGACCATGTTGAATGTCTTGCGGTCTTGACGTTGGCGGCGGCGTCGGCCTCGTTTGCTGGTACAGGCGTTCCAAAACTTGGTAGCGTTCAGGTGCTCGGGAAAGGCCGATGGGCCATCAGTCGGAGTTGGGCTGAGTGCAATGTGACCGAGCGCTACTTCAACTGAAGCGCCTATGACGCGTCGGCGGTCCGAGTAAGACGCCGGCTTGTACTACAGTCGACACCCTCTTAACCCATAGCCCTCGGGACAGGCCCAAATATACGGGTTTTGAGGGGTTATGGGCTACCAAGACTTTAGCGCCTCATAAGCGCCCTGATAAGTCCCAGTTGGCGAGGGCTGAACAGGCGTCTACTGACCCTTTGAGGGAGCGCTATGGGATTTCGAACACACTAATCTACCCATAACATGGTCGAAGCGTGGATGGACACTGGGAGGACACTGGGAAGAATGTGTCAAGTATTTTGTGGGTTATTGATGAGCAAAATCTCAGTGTGACCACTATTACCGTATGGGTTTTGAACCCTAGAAGGCTATGGGTTATGGGGTATTGGGGACCTATGGGTTATGGGGTCGAATTCCCCCTATCCCGACTTGGGAAAGCCAAAATCCTATGGGTTTTCGGAGTTTATGGGTTACCAGGGGTATGGGTTAGGAGGGTGTCGACTGTATACGCTATGCTGTCTCTGCCCTGCTAATCACACATATAGTAGTCTCTTCTTGCAGTCTCTACTACTCTCTCGGCATGGCTAGGAGGAAACGGCAGCTCCTCGAGGATGATGACCCCGACTCTTCTCCCGTTTCAGACGTCGATGAACCCCATTTCGATGACAGCGACCCGGACGCACGCGCTGAACGGGAGCTCTTCGAGAATCCATACAACAGGAAACGGAGGCGCAAGAACGCGAAGGAGGATGCGATTTACGGGGTGTTTGCGAGTGACGACGATGAAGAGGACGAGAAGGTCGCGCGACGGAAGGCGAGGACTCGTACCAAAGCTCCGTCCTTTGTGACCTCAGGCTCGAAGGTGACGCTAGACGAGGACGTGGACATGGATGGTAGCAAGGCTAGCGCGGAGGAAGATGGCGGGGAGAAAGGAGAGGACGTTGGTGAGGATGTGGAGTTGGAGGACGAGGACGCAGAATCGTCCGAATCTGAGCCGTCGAAGCCACCATCTCCGCGCGTACGGGAAGAGGAAGAGGAAGAAGAGGAGCGGCCGCGCTTTGGTGGGCTAGGGCTAGGAGTCGGGAAGGGAGGTATAGGTTCTAGTAAGGGTGGTGGAATAGGTGCCGGCAAGGGCGGTATCGGGGCGTCGAAAGGAGGCATTGGATCGTCGAAGGGAGGTATAGGGAGCGCAAGTGCAATGCCATCTTTCGCGAAGGGCGGAATTGGCTCGTCGCGTCCCGTTGCTCCCGAATCCTCAGCATCCCCGTCGCCCGCACCCGCTGCCGCGGAGGACTTCCCCACTGCCTTCGGCGGCGCACGCCAGCAACGCTCTTTCCTCCGCAATGCCGACAGCAGCACGAGCACCCCCCGCTCAGCGACGCCTCTCAGTGCCACCGAGCAAATGCACTTCTCCAAGATCTCTGGGACCTTCGGTGCGCGTATGCTAGCGAAGATGGGTTGGCAGACCGGGCAGGGTCTGGGGACGACGGGAGAGGGTATCGTTACCCCCGTGGAGAGCAAGCTACGGCCGAAAGGTATGGGTCTCGCCTTTAAGGGGTTCAGAGAGAAAACCGAGCAGGCGAAGGCCGAGGCGCGCCGGCGGGGCGAAATTGTCAGTGACGACGAGGATTCTAAGCCGGCCGCCCGCAAAGCTCGTAAGGCTGCGAAGGCGCACGAAGCTCGCACGGATGCTTGGAAGAAGCCGAAGAAGACGAAGACCCGTGTCGAGCACAAAACATACGAGGAGATCATTGCGGAGGCGGGCCAGGAGGCCGTACCTCAAGCTGGTGTTGGTCCCATTATCGACGCCACAGGTGCTACGGTGTGTATATGCGTGGTCTCTTCTGCCACTTGTGCTGACGGCGTTGTACAGCTGCGAGAGGTGTCCTCTTTGGCCGAAGTGGCCAAGGCGTCATGGACCCCCTCCACCGATCCCATGCGTCTCCCCGAGATTCGCCACAACCTTCGCCTCATCACCGAGTCATGTCGTACCGACCTGGATGGTCTTGCGAAGGAAGCCCGTGCCCTCGAGGAGCGCAAAAAGTGGATCCGTGTAGAGGACGCGAGGCTGCGGAAGCAAGTAGATGAGGAAGCCGAGCGTAAGTGCCGACTCTCCCTGCACACGAAACGATGGTTTATATTGATCATGACTCAGTTATCGCCCGTATGCAACATATGAACATCGTCGTGGACGAGATCAACACTCAGTCGCGTGAGGCCGCATCCATGTATGAGGCGTCGCTGGAGCCGTTCTCCGCTGGCTTTGACAAACTCCTTGGAGAGCACGCAAAGGAGTTCGACCGCTACCGCTTGGATGAGGTGGTCGTAGCTGCGATCGCGCCTGTTGTACGTACCCCAACCGACGTGTTGCCTCCCAAATGCTGACTGTATGCGTCTAGATCCGCAGAATGCTGGCACAGTGGCAGCCTCTCGAAGACCCCACTGCGTTCACGGCGAGCTTCCGTGCTTGGCGACGCGCTCTGAAAATGGCTATCCCTGGAGACAAACCTGTCAATCAAGTCCAGGTGTATGGGAGCAGCACGGTCGTGTCTACCCCTATCGTAGAGTAAGTCATACTGTTTCGGTAATTCGATTGCTATCTAACGCTATGACGTGATGTAGGGAGAAGCCAATGACTCCTTACGAGAGTCTACTATGGAACACCTGGCTGCCGCGCGTTCGCTCTTCCTTGAACAACGAATGGTCGCCCGAGGATCCTACCCCAGCAGTACGCTTGTACGAAGCGTGGTCGTCGTTCCTCCCACCGTTTATACGCGACAACTTCTTCGACCAGCTCATCTTACCCAAGGTCCACAAAGCCGTCGGCGATTGGCATCCGCGGAAGAGCAAGGTTCCTTTGCAGACGCTCGTATTCCCGTGGCTGCCTCACATCGGTCTCCGATTGGAGGATGTTCTCGGAGATGCGCGTCGGAAAGTCAAGAGCGTGCTTCGGGCGTGGTCAACTTCCGATACGATACCTCAGGACCTTGCCGTCTGGAAAGACGTATTCGATGTCGGAGATTGGGACACCATGTTGCTGAAGTATGTCGTACCTAAGCTCGGCTCCCGACTCCGCGAAGACTTCCGTGTCAACCCTCGACAACAAGACATGCAACCATTGCAAGACGTCATGTTGTGGGAGCGGCTCCTCCGCCCCTCTGTCCTCTCGCAGATCCTCGAGAAGGAGTTCTTCCCGAAGTGGCTCGACGTGCTGTACATCTGGCTCATCCAGCCGAACGCGAGCCTGGCGGAAGTCTCGCGATGGTACGAGGAGTGGAAGAAGGCATTCTCCGAGAACATACAGAACACTCCGGGCGTATCGCAGGGTTTCACCCGTGGGCTTCAACTCATGAATAAGGCGCTGGAACTTGGACCGGACGCCCCGACACTGCTCCCCCGTCCCGATCACACCGTGCCGCTCTCTGCAGGCGCAGCCATCACACTGTCGAGGCCGAAGGAGAAACCGAAGCCTGCGCGCACGCAAGAAGTCACTTTCCGTTCCATCGTGGAGGACTACGCGGCAGCGCACAACCTGCTGTTCCTGCCGGCAGGGAAGGTGCACGAGGAGTCGCGGATGCCGCTGTATCGGGTTTCGCCCACGGCGGACGGAAAGGGAGGAGTGCTCGTGTACATTCTGGACGATGCTGTGTGGGCGGCGGATGCGAATGGGGCATATCGGGCGATCACCATGGACGACATGGTTCTGAGGGCGACGAAGTAGGATCTTGTACTTTACGTGCTCGTGTATCTACTAGATTTTTTGTAATGCTGATATTCTCATTGGGGTGCGAGTAATCAGCCCCAGCAAACTGGGTAAAGGAAAAGTATAACGCCGAGATTAACTGCTGAGTAATGCCGTTTGGAGCGGCGCCGCAAAGCGGGCTGAGCGCGGAAAA
Source organism: Dichomitus squalens LYAD-421 SS1 (assembly GCF_000275845.1). Taxonomy (NCBI): domain Eukaryota; kingdom Fungi; phylum Basidiomycota; class Agaricomycetes; order Polyporales; family Polyporaceae; genus Dichomitus; species Dichomitus squalens. The sequence continues at coordinate 145,063 of NW_006766914.1, read as the reverse complement.
GGACGTGTGGCAACAAGTGCAGCGTTTGCGCCGTTGACCACATTCTTGACCGCACTCTGCTCGATAGCCTACTGAAGGGGATCGATGGCTCGCTGCATGCACTAAATGGACTCTACCCAGCCCCAAGCAGCGACTAGTAGCAGCAGTCCGTTCCTCGCGCACACCGAAGACTCATCTCAGCCAGGATCCTCCGAGCCCAAGGTTCTGCGCACGAGCGCACGAGTCAAGGCCGCAAAGCAGAAACAGAACCAACGCACTCAGCAAGATATATCACAGCACGCCGCATCCTCCTCATCGAAGCGTACCCGCGACAACAAAGGCAAAGGACGAGAAGCCGCCGACGAAGCACGAGCAGGCAAACGGTATGTCCGCATGCATGCTATCGCATATCTGAAGCTTATTCTCTGTTCTCTGCTGCAGCACACGCCGAGCGACCCTCCCCGCATCCTCTGCACTCACAATCAACGAACCGACCAAGGACGCCAAGGGTAAGAAACGCGCAGCGCCCGAAGATCGTTCTGACGACGACGAGAACACCGCAACATCTTCTTCTGCGAAGAAGCTACGACGTGCTACCAGTGCTTATTCACTCAGACCGAGGGGAGACCATCAGGGAACATCGGATATGACCAGGAAGACGAGGTGTGTACTGAGCGCATACATGCTACCTGATGAGTCCCATGAGGACTGACGCCACTGTTAGAACGACTTCGGGCCAGGGGAAGGTCAATACGAAGAGCAAGGCGATGTTGGCTGCGGCTGGATCATCTAGTGCCCCCGACGAGGATGTAGAGATGATGGATGCCGAATGTGTTCGGGATGAGGGTGAGCGCCATGATGAGAAGCATGAAGACGGTGATGACCATGATGAAGTTGTCGACGAAGGCGGCGGTGGCGGGAACGACGACGACGACGATGAAGAAGAAGAGGCCGACAGGGATCTCGCAAGTTCACTCGGGGCTATCGGAAACGAGCCTTCCGCCATGTCCATCTTCGGCGACTATCGTCAGCTCGGATCCTATATGATGGGCATATCCGGCAGACTGAAGACCATGCTTAACAATATTAAGCCGACGGCCGACCCGACGACTCGGTTACTGACGCTGCAGGAGTTGAGTGAGCTGTTGAGTATCAGCACTGAGGACACCCTCGCCGGCTCGTTCCAGGTCGAAGCCTTCATCCGGGAGCTGGTCAGGATCTTGGGTGGTACAGGGAACGACGAGGGCGACGATGACGATGACGACGCGGTGGAGCAGGATGAGGATGCTGCGCTTGCGGCGGCGTTGGCGATGAGCGCAGGCGGAGGCACATACCAAGGTGACGAGAATCTGGAGGCTCAGGTTCTCGCTTGTCGGTGTCTTGCAAACTTGATGGAAGCCCTCCCTGGGGTCGCGCACACAGTCGTTTATCACGGCGCGATTCCCGTTCTTTGCAGCAAATTGATCGAGATTTCCTACATCGATTTGGCAGAACAGACCTTGAGTGTATGTTCTCTGCGTTTTCTTTCTACCACCTAAGTTCATGCTCATTTGTATCATAGACCTTGGAGAAGATTTCAGAAGAGTTCCCTAGCTCCATCGTGCGAGAAGGCGGCCTGGCTGCCCTACTGAACTACTTGGATTTCTTCTCGATTGCAGTGCAGAGGACGGCCTTGCAGGCCGCCTCCAACTGTTGTCGCAACGTATCCGTTGAGCACTTTCCCATGATCCGCGGCGTCTGGCCAATCATCCGTAACTGCCTAGGCTACTCTGACCAACGTCTGGTTGAGTATGCCTGTCTCTGTGTCATCCGCATCATCGACTCTTACTACCGCTCTGCTCCCGAGCACCTCGAAGCGCTTGTCGACGCCGACCTCATTCGCGCCATCAATATGCTCCTCCTGCCAGCAGGTGGTTCGCCTCTCATCGCTTCTAGCACTTACACGCTGCTCCTTCGGGCTTTGGCAACCTCTGCTCGCGTCAGCCCTAAAGTAACGCTGGTACTGCTCGAGGCTGGCATCGTGGACACTCTGTACCAAATCCTCACTGGCGTACTGCCTCCGTCGTCGGACGGTGTGAATGAGCAGGGTGATGCTGCTGGTGGGCAGGGTCTCGGTGGCGGCCTCGCCGACATGACCGTTATGGAGAACCTTGCCCATCGTCCGAAAGACCAGGTAGAAGAAGCTTTGAGTCTCGTTTCGGAACTCATGCCCCCTTTACCCAAAGGCCAGTTCTTTCATGGATTTGCCCTTCTGTACTATTCACACCCGTTATAGATGGCGTATTTGACCACAAGACGTACACGGAGAAGGCTCTGAACAAGATGATCAAGGCGAAGGCGAAGGCAGAACGCGCTGCAGCCCGCCAAGCAGCTGCGGCACAAGCGGCGTCGGGCTCTACGTCGCGTCCCGCTGCCGCCGACACTCCTGCCTCAGCAGCCGCAGATGAGGGCCAAGCGCCGGATGCCATGTCTGTCGACCCTCAGTCAGTCCAAGATGCTGAGGAGGCATTGCCGCAGTTACAGAAGGAGCCCGCCACTATCGACCGTACGGAGCTCTTGCGTTCGAAGCCTGAGGTTGTTGGACGCTTCTTACGCCTCATGGTGCCCATCCTCGTCGACGTCTATGCTGCGAGCGTTATTACTCCTGTACGCATCAAGACCCTTACCGGTTTGCTCAAGGCGGTCAGCTTTTTGGACGGCGAAGAGCTCAAGCAAGTCTTCACGGTACGGGCCTTTCGCCCCTATTATAACGCTTTTCGCTAACCATACAGCTCAGTTCGTGCCGGTTGCAAGCTTTGCGTCGTCTATCTTGTCCTCGAAGGACCACCCTACGCTTGTCATCGGGGCACTTCAGCTAGTCGAACTGTTGCTCGCCAAGGTGCCTACAGAGTATAAACCGGTGTTCCGTCGCGAAGGCGTTTTCCATGAGATTGAAGCGCTTGCATCGCGGACCATTACATCATATAAGTCGAAGGACAAAGACAAGAACACTGACAAGGACATTTCCGAAGCACCATCACCTGGCGACACCGGAATACCTACATCTGTTCCTATCCCCATCGCTGTGATCACCTCCATCCCTGGCTACAAGAAGCTGTCCTCACTGTCGATCGAGCCTGACGACGCGATTACCCTCCGTGCGCGCGTCATTCGGTTCAAGTACCTCGCGAGCGATGACTCTACCGGCACCGACGATGTTTCCGCTAACCTTCGCAAGTTGGTTGAGCGAATCACGGATGCCGCTGCGTCTGAGAAGGACCTTGCGACTGCTTTGGGCGAGCTTGCTGCCCTGTTCAGTTCTCAACATACGTCGGTGTCGAGTTTCGAGCTTCTGCAGAGTGGTGTTATCGATGGCTTGCTCGACTTCTTCGCCGATTCTGAACGTACTGGTAAGTCGTCTCACACCTTTCCTGTAATCCCATTGCTAACTGGTGACGTAGTGCCTCTGAGTCGTCGACAGGAGCTCTTCTTCAATGCCTTCACTTCGAGAAAGACCAAGGGGTCTGGTGGTCAGACACCATTCGCCGTCTTCGTGAAGAAACTGCAGGAGAGTTTGACCAGGATGGAGTCCTTTGAGGTCATAAGCGTGGCGCAAAGTTCGGATGGTAGGTGTTCGCGTCTCCTATCAACATTTTTACTATCACTGACAGTCGCACCTAGACTCAAAACGCAGTTCACCATCCCTCCTTGCTCGTCAGTTGCGTCTTCGTCTGGTGGCGTCAGAAGACTCGGACATTCCCCGCAACCTCAGCAACATTGTTGTCTCCATACACGCGATTGCGACCTTCCAGGCCTTGCATGACTACCTTCGCCCCCGCGTTTCCGGTCTATTGTCCAGCAGCTCGCGGCTCTCGGGCATGCTTGCTGCGTTGGCAGCTTCAGGGCTTGCGCCTCCCTCGGCTCGCTTCGGGCTTCCTGAGCCTTCGAGGGTTTCAGCGGCTGCCGAGGCGTCGTCATCGGCCAGCACCGCTGGCGTGAGCAGACGACGCAGCCTTCGTCTGAGCGCCAAGAAGGCGTCAACGTCAGGCGATTCTCCTGCGGATGCTCCAGCCACTGAGGCTGCTAGTGGTGGGCCCGGTGCGGAGGCTGCACCATCTGATGTCGCTGAAGGAGAGTCTATTGCTTCCGCAGCTGAGCCCGCTCCTAGCGAGACCGTTGTCAACGATGACGAATTTGGAGGCGATTTTACGGACGATGAGGTTGACGTCGACGCTGAGGTAGGTTTTTTTTTCTCAGAAGAAAAGTATTCGCCTAAATATCGTTCAGGTAATAGAGGAGGATGACGACCCTGACAATTCCATTGCGGACAAGACTATCGACGTTTCCGTGAGCGATGGTACGTGTCAGTGTACTTCTTCTACGAGTAGGTACTCATTGTTTCACAGATCACAAAGTCGAAGCACAGACACCAGATGGGACACTTGTAGCAACCCCTGGCAAGGCTCCGTCGACCTCGGCGACACCTCGTACTTCCACGCCGAAGACGTCATATGCTGCCGTCCTCAAGACTAAGCCGAGCGACTGGCACCTGGAGTTCTTCATGGATGACCACAAGTTGCCTCTTGACCTGACAATCTACGGTGCAATTCACCAGCATGAGATGCGCAAACACAAGGCGTCTGGCTCTCCCTTCGTGCCCAGTATGATCTGGCAGGGGGTCTACAGCATCAAGTTCAAAAAGGTCCCTGGTCCTCCTCCATTGGGTGATGGTAGGTCGCCTAACATCATCTAACCCGGTGGCCTTCTAAACCACACGTTCACAGCGCGTGCAGATGACAATGGGTCGCGAAGTCGATCTCCCGTTCCATCGTTGTCCTCTCTCCCCGAGGACGCCCCGCATGCAAAGATTTTGCGCATCTTACGTGTCTTGCAAAAGCTCAATGCCCAGGAAAGCGAACGTGCAACAGCTGCCGCCGCTAAGCGCATCCTTGCCCCTTCGGCGTTCGTTAACAACAAGTTGACTGCCAAACTGACGCGGCAGTTGGAGGAGCCAATGATTGTCGCGAGGTAAGATTCGCCTCGTCCATCTGGGTTTCAACCTTCATCTCGGCTGACTTGCATGGTTAGCTCATGTCTTCCTGACTGGGCCCTCGATCTCCCCCTGCACTTCCCCTTCCTCTTCCCGTTCGCCACCCGCTACAATTTCCTGCAATCAACATCTTTCGGCTACGCTCGTCTCATACTCAAGTGGCAGTCCCAGCAACAATCGCGTGGCCAAGATAGTTCGCGACGGGACGACGGCGTAGGCTTTCTCGGTCGTCTGCAGCGGCAGAAGGTGAGGATTTCGCGCAAGCACATCCTAGAGTCTGCCGTCAAGGTCTTCGAACTATATGGATCGTCGTCATCCATCCTCGAGGTCGAGTACTTCGAGGAAGTTGGTACTGGTCTCGGTCCGACACTGGAGTTCTATTCACTTGTGTCGAAGGAGTTCGCGAGGAGAGACTTGAAGATTTGGCGTGATGCCGACTCCTCGATCCCTGGTCCCCACGTGCATCACCCGCTCGGTCTATTCCCGGCACCCATCAGTCCTGACGACATCGCGAAGGATGGGGTTCAGTAAGTACACGGTGTATGCAGTGCTGGAAGGTTTGCTGATCATCTCTCCAGGAAACGCACCCATATCATCAGGGTCATAGGCCAGTTTGTCGCCAAAGCCATGCTCGACTCTCGGATCATCGACCTGTCCTTCAACAAGATCTTCCTCAAGCTGGTCCTCGGAGAGGAGGTGCCACTCACCATAGACAATCTCAAGGTACGGTTCGCCTGGCTCGTCTCGTGAACCATACTGAAATATATTGTAGCGCGTAGACCCGGAGCTCGCCATCTCGCTGTCAAAGATTCAAGGCCTAGCTGCTGCGAACAGCCAGAACGAGAAGCTTCGCCAGAAGCTGGCGGCGATCGAAGGTCTCGAGGAGCTCAATGTGGACGACCTTGGACTTGACTTCACCGTCCCTGGCTACGATATTGAGCTGAGGGTATGCTTCACGCTGTTCCGGTATTACTCAGTTGCTTATATGCTACCTAAGCCCGGAGGACGTGACATCGCTGTTACGGCAGACAATGTTGACGAATATATCCGCGAAGTGATCAACGCGATCATTGGCAAGGGTGCACAGGCCCAGGCCCAGGCATTCAGAGAGGGCTTCTCGAAAGTCTTCCCTATCAGCGATCTGCAAGCGTTCACTGCGGACGAGCTTGCCATGTTGTTCGGTAACGCAGACGAAGATTGGAGCGTCGAGAGTATGTGCAGATCTATGTTTGCATATTGTTCACCCCTAACTGACCCTTCCTAGCTCTGAGCGAAGCGTTGAAGGCAGACCATGGTTTCAACGTGGAGAGTCGGGCCATTCGGGATCTCGTTGAGATCATGGCTGGTTATGATGCACCCACGCGTCGAAGCTACTTGCAATTCATCACAGGAAGCCCGAAGTTGCCAATCGGTGGTACGTGTACCTTTCCCCTGCTTACGCTGTTGTCTTCATTAACGGCTTTCTCAGGCTTCAAGGGCCTCAACCCTCCGCTCACGGTAGTCCGGAAGCCGCATGAGGCTCCATTGACCGCGGACGACTACTTGCCTAGTGTCATGACGTGCGTCAATTACCTCAAACTGCCAGAGTATTCGTCGAAGAAGGTAATGTCGGAGAAGCTATTGATTGCAATGCGGGAGGGTGTGGGCAGTTTCCACTTGTCATAAAGAGTCGTCAAGTTTCATTTGTCACGCTCATCGTTATGTAGTATCACATAGTCCATCATCTGTGCTTTTATCGCCATGTCCAGTAGACCGCATCGTTTGTTCACTGTAATTCAGGACATTAATTTGCTTGCTATGTCCCATAATGTGAACCGGTACACATAGGATATATCTTGGCCCATCGAGAATACGATTGCCCCTTACAGGTGAGATCCTCTTTATTCCCTGAATCTAGTCCTCTGCTGATATGTCTGCTCCCACGCCTGAAACACCGCCCTATCGCACTGCTGCGAAAAGCTTCGCTTGCTGGATGTTGCATCCAGGGCTACATGCCACTGCAGTTTGTTTGAGGTGATCTACCACCACAAGACGTTGTCAATTCTTCGGCACCCATGATGTTCTTTCTTGGAGGACCGTATACAGCGGGACAGCCTCCAGTGGCTCTATCTGGCCTACGTTGGTTCTGTGCCTGATCCTTGCTTCTCAGTTTGTATTAAACAGCTCACTTGATCAGCACGCTCAAAAATAACGCAGTCCTCAATCTATTGTCGAGCTTATATGCACCATGGAAGGAAGTTCAAGGGGGCGCTTTGTACGTGTTCCCCGTCCTCTGCGGCAGTCACGTCGCGACCCATCTCTTGCGACCATAGCGGAGTCTCTGTAACCCGTGCTCAAACTGAAGATGGCAAAGCTCAACCGATTTAAGAACCTGCGGAACTCACTTTCAGCGGATGCCGCAGAACCGTCAACAATGTCCTCTCAAGACAGCGCCTCTGTCGTGGCGCTATACAATAGCGTGTAAGTATCATAGGTCAACTGTTTACTGCAGTACCCTTGCTGATCAGTAATTGGACACAGCTTTGTCGGTAACTGCTGCGGTATCGGTGGTGCAGGTCAGTGTGTCTGCTGCGTGCTCGCCATCTCACGTGGCCTCATACTTCTGATATTCAGTCTTTCTTGTATATGCGTATATCATATCCATGGGCGAAGGCGTGAACCTGTTCTTGACAAGCAAACTTACGGGCGCGTCGATCCTGTTCTATGCAAACCTCGTGTTCCCTTTCGTGACCAACGCCATGGCCCTGATCGGCTTTGTGAGGATGTCTGACAAGGTGAAGTCGTTTGCTCATTAGCATGTAATATTACACTGAAGACGACAGCAGAGGCAAGCTGCATTCCATGGCATGGATTCACGTGCCACAGCCTGATAAGAACTTATCAGCTGTGCAATGTTCGCCCTGGCTAACGCAACAGTCGGATACCTCCAATATATCCCATGGGCTAGTAGGTTATGTTTCCAGCCCCCATGAACGGAGGTTTCAGCTCATTCAGCTGTCAAGCTTTCTCCGCGTTACGCGCTTATGCATTATCCAAACGCATGCCTTTGGCCGCATTGGTTTTCGTCTTGGCTATTGTCCCATTCGCCCTCAATCTCGTGAGTAATCCTTTATTACGGGAATCATTGACCTTGATTCACTCGAACTCTGATGATACACATCAAGGTGCAATACGGTTTCGGGCTGACAGGCGTGAATGATCCGACATTTGGCTGCGCGACTGGTGTAAACCTACCTGTGGAGCTAACCAAACAGTTCGTGGTTAGCCCTCCCGATTGTATATGTGACGCTGATCCGTCGCTCTAGACGTGCGTGTCAGTATGCTATTTACGCGACCTGAACGTTCACCTTGCTGTCTACAGTTACCATTGTGTCTCGGACGTGTCTCATCTCCGCTGACGCCCTTGTTCTTGCGATTACTTGGTATGCTATACCTCGACGATCCTACAGCAACTTTGGGGGCGAAAGTTCCACTTTTGCTGAGATCCTAGTTCGGAATGGTCAGTCCCTTGGCTTCTTTGGAGTAGGCGAGGTGTTGACTCGCGACCTGTTACAGGAACAATCTACTTTGGGTACGTCAATTTCGCACTATTCTGTCACCGTGTCGTAGGACTCAATATAATCTCTCAGCTCCTTATTGATACTCAACGCCCTACATCTTATGTTCACCCTCCTTTCTGTGAGTAGTCACATTGCTCATCGATAAGCGAATAATTATGACCAAAGCCATCTTAGATCGACCTGGCGTTCGAGCCTGTCAGCTACATGACCATGTTCACCGAGCCGTAAGGCACTTGCACCTCCTACCGGAGCACCGTGCTGACCAAAAATGATGCTAGTGTTACGGCGGTTCTCGTCTCGAGATTCCTCTTGGATCTCCAAGCTGCCAATCGAAAGGCCCTAGACCTATACCCCCAAGATATGTCGCATACCGGGTCATCCCAAGGTCCCACAGGAAGCCTCATCTTCGAACGAGTAGTCGGATCACTCGGCTCTATGATCTTGCCAGGCGAACTAGTTGAGCTCGCTACAGACGATGAAACCACCGCCGACCCGTTGGATGCGGAAAACACAGTGGAAAAGTCAAGCGGGACGGACGTCGAGATAATGGCAGCCCCTTGACATTCTGCATGAGCTCGCTCACGTCCCGCTCATTTGGGAATCCTGTCTAACTCGTTCGAATCTGCTCGGGTTGCGTCTCGTCGGCGCGCTGCATCTGGTCGTAACCTATGTATGTACGTGCGCGATGCTCGGTCGTAGCCACCCAACGCTCGGCGTGCAGAGGGTGCGCCTTCGCCTGCCTTCTCTATATGCTATGATCTCATCCGATCGTCGGTCACCTTCAATCGATGTACATAATCATGATGTGGATTGATCGACGCAAGACTGGTCCATTCATCATCAATGCTCGCTGTCAACTGCTTAGGAATGCCCAGCTTCCCACGCATGCGAGCATGCGTATCAAGCCTCACATGACAGGTATTGTCGTTTGGCTCCTCAAGCAGATATTCATTTACACTAGAAGTTCGTCTCTTCCCAGCGAACATCAGCACTGCTTGATATCGCGGATATCCGACCCATTCACCCTCACGTCGCCGCATCCGAGAACCTGACTTCAAGTCCCGCAACGTAATATCTCCCGCCTCCTCCTCCCGATGACAGCTGACCGCGTTCTCTTATGCGTGACAGATTCTAAGGAGCCGTCATCCATACTCAGTGGTGCCATGGCTTGCATCTACACTGCTCTCACGTCGGTTCGCCACAGCATGGAGCATGTCTTATCTGTGGTAGACTCGACTTCCATGCTTGAGACTGAACATGCTTCCGTTCCCACTCATCTGCCGGCCTGGGCACCTCTCCCACGTCACACGATTGAACATAAGCTGGCTGTCTTCTTGGGGTACCGCCCATGGCTTGAATCACGATCCAGTGCAGCTGATCTGCTCTTCGTATCTGGGAAGCCCCGGGACTTGTATGACTGGAAAGCGGGTAGCCAGCGAGGACTTTAAGATGCCACCCAGGAAGTTATACCGCCATCCTCATGGGTCTTTGACCAGACCAGGCAAAATACGCTATGTCTTCAAACTCCAGTTCGGCTGCAGCCGACATCATCGCTTCATACGCGGCTACGTACGTGCTCTTGCCGTCTCACTTCTGACCCAGTATTAATCGCCAGAGTGGTATCAGAGCCGTCACCAATTACTGCTCCCTAGCCGGGATTGGTGAGTCTTCAGCTGAGAGCCGAGCCTGCATACCTTTGACACCTGATTCTAGTTTTCTTGATGTATGCCTATACTATCACCATCGGACGGGAGGTCGAACTTTTCTGGATGCGGAAGTTCTCTGGCGCCACCTTATTGTTCCTCGCGAATAAGTACATCAGCCTAGTGAACCATTTATACGACCTTGCTATGTTCATTGGTATTCATGTAAATGACAAGGTGCGTCGATATCTTCTGTTCCATGACATATCTTTCATTGTAACCGGTATCCCCCTCCAGACGTCTGTCCCAGCTGTTTCTAAGAAGTATCAAGGGCGGAAGCTGACTCCCTGATGTTTATAGTTGCAACATCGAGGTGGAAGTGTTCTCTTCCGTGGACTGGCTGCAATACGTTCCTTGGGCCGGTAAGTGTTCCTCGTGTCTTGGCTCCCCGTCGTTGCACTGCCAGATCTCACGCGAAATCTTTGCAAGCTTTCTCCGGCTTACGTGTGTTCGCTTTGTGCCGGATGTACTCTGTCTCGGTAGTTGTCAGCGTTCTCTCCCTTGTCCCGCTCGGTGTCAATTTCGTAAGCCCCTGACAGCCTACTATCCAGCCCGAGCGTTCACCACTCCATTTTAGGGCTCCAAAACGTTTGGCGTGAATGAACCTGGGGTGGGATGTGGGATGGACGACGAATATTCACCATCAATGAGCTTGAAGTATGTAATAGAAAATTCTGCAATCCTTTTGCTCTGACGCTGTTTGACAGAAGTGCGTTCCACAAGCGAGAAGGGTTTGACTGACCAGCTACTAATTGCCAACTTTGTTCAGTGGTTCTGGTTTCACGGTCGTGTCTGATTGTCTCCGACATCATCGTCATGTTAGTCACCTGGCGCCAGCTTCCTTGGCGTGGTCTCTCCCGCAAACTCTTATCCGTCGGCAGTATAACAGATATAGTTTTACGGGATGGTGAGGATTTTCGCTGTTCCGACAGGAGCTTGCTGAAGGAACATGTGCATACAGGAACCATCTACTTTGGGTAGGTTCTACCCTCGTTCGGCATCAGCTGTAAGAGATGTACTCAAAATGGCTTTGACAGCGTACTTCTTATCATGAACGTGTTTCACATCGTTTTCTCCTTCGCCTCTGATACGGTGAGTAGTTGCGCAGCTTCCGAGTCATCGCCCTCTGACAGATGACTCAAACCACATAGACGAGTAACGTCACCTTATTCACCGAACCGTATGTGGATTGCGTGTCTTCACCACTCGGCGGAGTTCACCAAAACTTGCTAATAGACTCACCGCCGTGCTCACCTCTCATTTTCTCCTCGATCTCCAAGAAGCCAGCCAAAAGGAGGTTCAACAAGACGACACTATCGAACAGTCAATGCCTTCTAGGAGCGTTATCGGAAGCAAGCTATCTTTCGCCAAAGTCATCGGCTCGCTCGACTCGGCCCTCAAGCCAGGCCTCTATCTTGGTGTGGACATTGATAGTGAGATGGTTCGCGATGAGTATGACGTCTCGGTTGAGCTATCACCTGTGGATTTCGCGGATCCTGAGAGGCTCTCATATCCCCAAGGTTCCGTTGCGTCGCATGATTCATGAGGCCTAAGTTGTCGGGGTTGTGGAAGTCGACAGCAGGATACTATGATGGGGCCGCAGCACTGGCATCGCCTGAGGTGTTGTATCAATCATCAAATTCATTGGATACGCTTGACCTAGCGAACCAGGATCAAGTAATGAACAAAATATTATGTTCATGTTGGCAATCACAGTACTATATACCACTCTGACTCGAGTCTCTATGTCGGTGAGTAGCATGTGGGTTCGAGCCATGTTGGCGCCTGCCGCCTACGGGTCTTGCCGGGCTCCGGTATCCGGACGGCGCTCGAGTCTTGCAAGTGTAGCAACTGCTGTCGTCGCTTTCCTACTACCACCAGCTGTAGAAAGGTCGCGTCATACAGGCCATGACAGCAGCTCTACGTAAGACATCTATGTACGACTATGAAGTGAGCCTCGAGCCTTATGTATCAATTCCCCATACTCATCTGGAAAATTAGGTTCAATGTCGCCGCTCTTAGATATGTTTTGCGATATCCATCATACACGATAGACCATGCCCAGTAGCAGGGTTCCGAGTGCACTCAGTCCTCTGTGAATGTGCCACTGATGGTCTCAGATGTCTTCACTGAAGGCCGGCGTGAAAGACTTGTCCGGTATAAAAGCTAGAACGTAACTTGAAGCTCTCCTGCCCATCGGTCTGCATTTCATTATCCCATCCTACATCATGTCCTCCCAAGTAGATTCTGATGCCTCACATGAAGCGACCCAGTACGGTTTACTTACTCATTCCTCATTGATTCTCAGAGTACTAACCATAATCATTCAGACTGATCTACAACTACGTGACCATCGCAGCATCTGGTATGACGAGTTGCACTCGCATCGTTGTATACCAGATGAAATGATACTCTCTCGCGTGGCAGCTTTCCTGCTGTTTGACTACCTCATCACGTTTGGGAGGGAGGTACGGATGTTTTGGGGAAGTAGATTCATGGCAGCATCAGCTCTCTTCTTTTCTACTCGATATATGGGGCTCGCCATACGCTTCGGCAGACTCGTTGCACTGCACCGGTTGCCAAGCTCGGTGCGTTCAGTTGATCTCTGTGGATCCAGTCGGAGCTGACAGGCGTGATACAGAGGTACGACATGTGTAGATGCACTTAACGGTCTCAACGGTTTCTGAATGTCTCCATCATCATGGCAGTTGTACCCTGCTATCACGAGCCTGTTTTACTTTATGCGTCCTTCAATTCATTCCATGCGCACGTAAGTAACATATAGAAGTCGCCTCCAACGATATCCCTACAGCCTGACTGTTTCAGTATTCTCTGGCTTGCGGTCATATGCATTGACCAGAAGGCCGTTGCTCTCGGCCACAATATTGACGTTATCCCTTGCACCTCTGGGAGCCAACCTGGTATGTGACATATGCTCCCGCCCAGCCTAGTCGCTTATGCACTAACCAGCAGTTCTATTACCGGTTTGGCCTTCGTGGGGTCAATGAGCCAATCTCGGGCTGCGTCCTTACCTATGAAGAGCCAGTATCCCATCAGACTAGTATCACGTACGTCGCCCGAGAATCTATATAGTGCCCCCTCTGATCTCAAGTTGGCAGCCGTACGTCTCATGTGAAAATTCTGATGAACCACATTCTGACCTGTCATCTGGCAAAGTGACCCTTGTTTCTCGTATCTCCCTTATGTCTGCGGATGCACTTCTCATATTCGTTACATGGCGCGCGTTACCCCAACATCGTATGTACAGTCACCGCTATTCCTTTAGATATGTGCTGCTATTGGATGGTGAGCCGTTGCCGCTCTGCCTCGTATGGCTTCTTGCCTTACTGTAGTATCCACAGGTACCATTTATTTCGCGTAAGCATTTTTGCTCAGTTATCTCTTCCGCTAACCGCACAAAACGTGAAACTGTCCTAGGTCCCTTGTTGTACTCAACATGCTCCACGTCGTTTTCACATGGTTCTCTGTGAGTTTACTATGACTGTGTACGCGATCTTATGGTCTGATCATTGCAATTTAACTATAGATTCTGTCTCCAGAAGACGGCGGTCCGAGTTACATAGCGTTGTTCACCGAACCGTGCGTAGCGGCTAGCACCATCATCTGCGCCGCTTCATCCACTGATTCTGTGTGCACTCCTGTCAGCATGACTGCGGTGCTTACATCGCGCTTCTTGCTCGACCTGCAGGAAGTGAACCAACGGGCCATAGGGCGGTACTCCAGCGGTACCCAATCAATCTCCTTAACATCGAGCTTCGCCCCGAAATTCATCAGCTCCCTCGGCTCCCACATATTCCCTGAAGAGGACGACACTGATACCGTGTTAAGTCTATCGATGTTCACCATTCCCTCAGTGACGTCCTACAATCTCGATCTGCCTGCTTACACGGAGAGAGGCTTGTCGAGTGCCGATCCCTTCGCTGATCGAGCCGCGACCCCTCAATGTCGCGATGGGGCGAAGTCCGTGTGCGTCGAGGACGGAGAAGTCTGCTGGGCGATCTAAGCGTCTTTGTATGATGTCGTTTTTGTACTATACTACAATTTGGAAGATGTACCGTATCGTGCCGTCGCTCCGTACATCCGCAAATGAATGTCTACGAGCGCAGGAAGACGATAGTAGGGGCGGGCTGCCAGCCGTTAGCGTTGTCGTTGACGAAGTACGGCCTACAGGGACGCGCCCATGGTGTCCCGCAAGATTCGCGACGGGTAGCAATACCGTTCATCGAGGCTGGATCACCACGCTGCCACCATTTGCCCTGTGTGTTACAAGGTACTCTTCAAGCTCAGCAATACACAGCATGCCAACAACGTCCCCACTCCAAAGTGAACCGCCTTTGTCCACCAGGTCTTTGGCAGCCCTCCCTGGCGGAGTCTTTGTACGGCATTGGGTAGCTGCTCAACATCGGTTGCCTCAAGTTCGCTTAGCATCACGGCTCCGCCATCAGTCGCAACGCCCCTGGACATGTACCAGTCGAAAAGGACATCAAGCAGCTGGCCGCCGTCGAGGAAGGGCAGGGGAAGGAGGTTAAAGAAGTAGAGGGAGAGGGAGAGCGTCTTGAGGTACCTGCGTCGCGCGTGGGCCGATCAGCCGAACGGTTAGAATGCTGATTGGAGTCGGTCTCGAGGAGCTATGGTACGCACAGGAAGAGGTTATCCCAGAGAACGGGGAGACCTATGGGCAGCACCTCGTAGCTGGGCAGCCAGTCGCCGACCTCAACTATACGGGCCCCGCAGACGTCAGCAACCAGTGCTGCAGCATGTGGTAAGCAAGGACAGACAACAGACGACAGACCTTCATGCAGGATCTCCGACGTGTCTCCCTGCCACACAAGCCTCCGCTCAACATCGTCCGCTTCCCTCCCGTCCCGAAGCCACGGAGGGAGATGCATCGTGAGCGACACGAGCTCCTGGTCTCCGCGCGGCCGATTGCAGAGCTGGCCGTGGCCGCAGTCGACGACAGACGAGCAACGGCGCGTGTCGGGAGCATCGAGGAAGAGCAGGGGGTCGACGCATCGTTCGAAGGAGGGGTCGGCGATGGGCGCGAAGCAGGATTGCCCCATGAATACTTCTGATGATGAGGGTCGCGTGATACAGCAGGTGGCGTTTTGCACTGTGCGGAATGGCACGTCATGGCACATCATCATACGAGATACTATGTAGAAGAGAGTGTATGCATACCTGCGAACCAAGCCTCGTCTGTGCACCACCCGAGGGTAGGGGCCGGCCCGTCCCGCTTGTTTGATAGAAGGGACTCCCACCGGCTCGGGGCGCCTTGGGGGCCATCGAGGGTGTCGTCTCCGACCTTGTAAACCACCGAACCGACGGGCAGATGGCCGTATAACGGCGAGCTCTGGTGTTGGATGGGTTAGCATGAATGAATGCAAGGGCTGAATGATCGGCGGCCAACCTCGTCGATGTGTATAACAACCCGCCCGTATGCGGTAACATCTTGGTATCCCAATACTGTCCAGACGTGATAGGAGACGTTCGTCCATGCAATGCCGGATAGGAACAGCCAAAAGAGTAGGTTATGATACGCTCCGGCGGAAATGAGGCGGAGACGTGAACGCGGCGGCAGGGACTCGGTCTCTCCAGCAGCAAATGAGACGAAAGCGGACGGCAGGATGAAGGTGAGCCCGAGACCAGCCGAACCTAATACAACGGAGTCTCTGTGGGTCGATTGTCACTTCGGCCTCGCAGTCAACCTAAACAGTAGTGATACGCACAGAGCGGCGGCAACGGCATGTCCTGCTTCATGAATGAGTTGCGTCGCTGACAGGGCGGCAAAAAGGATGGGAAGATGGTGGAGAGGAGTTGTGACACCCGGGATCTAGCTCACAGGACGACACGGTAAGCGGTCGCTTTGGCTCTCGAGGTACGGGGAGGGCTGGCTAACTCTTCTCGGAAGTACCCACGGAGAAGATAGGAGGGCATCATCCAATACTTACAATGAGCTGCAAAGGTGCGTCTTGCGAACTACTCTCGGACGAGAGCAAAGTCTCGCCAAACAGCTCCTCTCTCTTGTGGAGGGTACGAGGAGCGGAAGAGATCGGTGTCTGGATCACATGTGCAGAGGAGACGAGGTGTAGAGTCGTCCAAAGCAGCAACAATACTGACCCCAGCATGCCCAATACTCCCAGCAAACTTCCTGCATCGTACGCGAAACCCAGCAGACGCTTCCACCGGCTATGCTTCAGCCTCGCGGCGAAGTGTTGGTGGACATTGTTGAATGCAGTGGAGTAGACTCCTATATGGAATTTGCTGAGCGTGATACGGGTTGTGCGAGATCTGAGCAGCTCGCAGGATAGTGACTTCGTTGAAGACGTCGGAGCGGGTAAGAACGCTGCGTTTGATGTCCGTCGTCGCCGGTAGTGACGCAAGGCATAGAGAACGGCCCAGAACAGAGAAAGCGAAAAGAGAAAGTGTTGTAGGCGTCCCACCATTACTGCAGCAACCGTGGTATTAACGGGATCATCGTAGGTGACAGCGAAGATGGACCGAGTTCGACGGCCGCTGGGGAAATTGGACGCTGATACTCCTCTAGACGCCTGCAGAGAGCCGCATATGCTAAGCGCCGCTGGGAGTACCTTGATCTCCAGGGTCGGTCGACTCAGTGTACTTACGCACATGTTGACTTCGAGTCAATTGATCTTCTCGCCCAGCTGAACCAAAATGACTAGCAGTGCTATGCAGAGTAGGCAGTACATTGTATCATTCTTATCGCCCGCCCAAGAACCCATCTGCCAGTGTCATGTCTGATGGCGACGACGGTTCCATTGGCCTACCCACGCAATTGGCGTACAGTATCGAGTTTGTCCGAGAGCTGAACGTCAACCTTCTGTACTTCCAGAGGTATGTCATCTCGGGTTTCTTCTTGGTACTCTCCATCAGTTCATTACATTTGCACAGACAGTTGTCTGCTTCGTAGTATAGGCCACAGCACGTCTCGCTCTGCCTCGGGATGTATGTAGATTGTGCCTGCGTACGTCGTCCGTTGCTAAGTTCCTGATAGTATCTGGACATCCTCCAGCCCATCTCTCTCCACTTGTGGCGGGAGAGGTGTTCGTGAGACATTTGTAGCTCCTGAGTCGACGCGCCCATGCTTCTAGGTCGTCATGTCCTGCGCCCGCAGTGGTACAAGGTACTGCATCGTTGAGCATTCTGAAATGATGGTGGTTGCCCTCTCGGAAGAGCCGGGGTCATTGTGAAAGTGCATTAAGGGAGTGACAGCATAGGGATGGTGAGTAAATCTCCCTGCACTCCTGACATTGTTTCACCTCCCGAGTAGAAACGATTGTTGACCTACTTCCGCAATGTCTTCTCCTGCCGGGCTAGATCCCGCGACCATCATTGCGGTATTCAGTAGCATGTGA
This sequence comes from Dichomitus squalens LYAD-421 SS1, assembly GCF_000275845.1. Lineage (NCBI taxonomy): Eukaryota > Fungi > Basidiomycota > Agaricomycetes > Polyporales > Polyporaceae > Dichomitus > Dichomitus squalens. Next base: position 127,398 of record NW_006766914.1, on the reverse strand, counting down.
GTCTCCTACCACTCGATGTATCTCCTACTTCGGGGCTCATACGGGATACTTGTACAGTCGCATTGCTAACAACACGGGTGTTGCGGGCTTGAGTGGGTTGTTCACAGACATACCGGGCGAAGAAAGACTAACTTTGTGCCCAGCTTTTCTCGTGTTTGACTACTTGATCACGTTCGCCCAGGAGGTAGAATTTTTTTGGAAGCCTAAGCTGAGCGGGGCAGGGGTTATCTTCCTGCTCAACCGTTACATCGTCCTGGTCACTATGCTGCTCAATGTTTCTGGGGTAGTTTTCACGGCACCAGCGCATGTACGTAGATTCCACATCTTTGCAGACGTTGCTCGGCTGACTAGAAGCGACAGAGGTATGTCTCCTTTGATGTACGGCTCTGGAGGACCGACATCGATCCGCGACAGCTGCGACGCTCTGACAATTGTAACGAATGTATTTGCCATGTTGCAGTACATTCCTTGGGCAGGTGAGCATATTCTCTATCTGATGGGATGCGGCGCTAAGGCGGGAGTAGTTTTTGCTGCGAAACGTGCCTCGGCACTCAGTTCTAAGAACCTGCTGTTCACTGCTTGGGTCCTCCTCCTGTCCTTTGTGCCGGTGGCATTGAACAGCGTAAGGCGCAGGCTGCTCCTCACAATATCGAAGATAACATCGTGCGGCCCTCGATATAGCTCCAGTTTATATTCGGTCTTCATGGGGAGGTCGATCCTGTCTTTGGGTGTGTGATCATCGACCCCATTAACCCAGATCTGAGCCAGAAGTAAGTGCACTTCCTGTTGCGGTAATGTTCACTCCTCACCTTTTCGCAGATGTGTGTAAATTGCTCCTCGACTCAGCCCACGGCGCTCTCTTCCTCACTATTGCTCGCCAGTGACTGTCATCTCGCGCTCCTGCCTGATTGTAGCGGATCTGTGTCTTGTCATCGCGACTTGGATTGCAGTCTCTCGGACCGTGAAGTTACGGACGCTCGCGACGGACGACACGCCGACGTTCGGAGCCGTACTCCTAAGGGACGGTGAGTGTAGATTGGATCATCTTGGTATGCCTTCGTGCTCAATTTGCTTATGGATCTGCAGGCGTTATGTACTTTGTGTGAGCGGGTGTCGCCTTACGATGAATATGCAAATAGAACGTGAACTGACAAAGCCAATCCTCCAACCAGTGCGCTGCTCTTCTTAAACGTCCTCCATCTGACATTAACAATGTTATCTGTGAGCACACATTCGTACATACGGACAAGCACCGCAATCAACTCGACCCGCGCAGTTCGATGTGGCTTTCCAGAATGCCAGTTACGTGGTTCAATTCGTTCATCCGTAAGTCCCTCTATACCACTCTGAATCACAGATTGAAACACGCAACGATCTCAGGATCACCGGAATACTGGTTTCTCGCTTCCTTCTCGACCTTCAGTCTACGAACCATCAAGTTATGCACTTGGATTCGGCCTCGAGCCCTGTGGAAACGGTCGTCTTCGGTCGGGCTGTGTTCTCACTTGAGACCAGGGGATCCGTCCGATCCAACCGGAGCAACTATACCGAGAGCTTCTATTTGGACGATGCGTCTGTTGATAGCCCTTTGGAGAAGCTGGCTTCTCGCGGTAGGGCAGAGGACTTGGAGGTGGGACCGTGGCGGACGGAGAAGGAGTGATCAATGGAATGGCGGAGGGCCCCGGCGGATGGAGTTCAGTGTATTCTGCACGGTATGTACGGAGCTTCGCCTACCGCGAAGGACAACCTATTCAAACCTTCATTTTAGTACGAAACCCCCGCTTGTATTTGTAGAAGGTATATAGGAGTAGAATGATGCAGCGCCCGACTCGGGGTCCGTCATGACTCGTGAACGACATCCTGATGCGTCTAGCCGAATCATTACCTTGCATCCTCTCTCATGTCGCCCGCCTCTTTGGCTTGGCATCGATGCCGATAGTTTCGTGAAGGACGGAAGCCCTAATGGGAAGACAGGTAGTCTCGACTCTCGGCTCCGGACGTTCTACAGCCCTCTCTGCCCCGGCACTCGATGCTTCGCTACCCTCAGCAAGCCTTTGGACGGATTAGGAAGGAGGATTGATGGAAAGGATCGTGAATGGACTTTGAAGAGGGGGAAACGAGCGCCCGGTATAGACTGTAAGCGCTAGAATGGGAACGAGACTAGAAGATAGGTGGCTCAGCACAACTATCCTCAGGGGCTTCCGATATCATTCTCCCTCGCGCTATCCAAGGACAAGGTATCGTGGCCAGAACGCCAACTTACTCTACTGTCAAATCAGGTGTCCCGAAATCGTGGTATTGTTTGCATGCGGGAGGAGGGGGCTTATCACGATGGTGACGCTCCACCCAGGCATGAGGCCGTGAAGACGGCGGGTCTTGCGTGTATCGCATCGCACACTGATGTTGTATGAATCTCTCCCGGGGGTCCTGACGAGCGTGCACGCTCTGGGGATCGGTGTCTAGCCGACTGCTAATCAGCGTGCCTACATCCCGATCATGCTGGATGACTCACTTGGCCCGGGTGCCCGACGGTATGGTGCGTTGGTTTATTGCATCTTCATAGGGTAACCGCGAGCTATGTAACGGTGCGGCCTCAACACTGACTCCTTTAGGTTCCCAGAGCAGAAAAGTCTAGCAAAGACCTTCAAGGACAGGACGGGAATGTGGCCCGGAGCTAGCTATGGCATTGGCTTGAAGAGCATGTCAAACGCTGAAAGTGACTGGTCATGACTAGTCTTCTCCACTCCGCTGGGTCGCTTAGCTTGCTCCTATATGTCTTAACTCCAGTCACAGCCGTTCCTATGGAGGGGATATGCGAGTTTAGCTAGACCACTACAGATGTATTGTAGTCGAGCGAGTCGTTGGACCGCTCAGGGATCCGATTGGGCTACCTCTTGCAGGAAGAGCGATGAAAAAGCAACGACCATATGGTGAAGAACGAAAGGTCTGAACCATGGAGATTAAAGAAACCAAATGACCTTATATGATGTGCTTGCTTTTCGTACTTAGTAACTCAACGCCAGGGCCGGTACCTTGACAGGCGCGGCGGTCGCAGATGCATTTGCCTGCGACCGGCCACGGATCATGATGGTGTGCTGTACATGACGCATGTGTCACCGCCCACACCTCAATATTTGAATGTCGCAAGAGTCTTGAGGCATATCGCATCATGTGGGTGGCATTTCGCGACAGGTCGAGTCATAGTTCAGCGTCTAATATTTTAGCCGGTCGTGGTCCGCGGTATATGAACCCGCTCGCCGTGTTCGCGTTCATTCAACTGGTCTGCATCTACGACTGTCCACCTGTTCAAAAGCCCTCCAGCTCCCTCAATACCGCATATTGAACGCTTTGCATACAATGCCCCTCCTCAGCATCATGAAGGCCCCTGTCTACGTGACGCTTCCGTCCGTAACTACCGCGGAGCACTCGCTTGCGAGGTACGCACCACATCCCACAAACATGACTGACTGTCGGCTGACCTTGAGACATCGCCCTTGAAGCTTCATCACCATCTCGGTTGACGCGCCTGCCGTGGTCGGGTGAATCAGTGACGAGGTATGGACCGTCAGCCCTCGAGCACACTGTCTTTGATTGACCCTCGACCCACAGAATGCCCTTAGCAGCCACCATGCCGCTCTGAATCTAGGTTTCCCCGTCCAATTGGCCAATGGAGGTCGCAACGTGAATATCGCGAGCGACGCCCCCAACTTCGACTCCGACCCTGACCCCGACGTCGACGCGAATGTGACTGCGCTCTACACTTCAGTCGTTCGCGCTACAGACTCGCACTCGTCGAACGGCGACTCGGACGTCGTCCCCGCTGTTATCGCTGTGGCGGTCTTCGTTGTCTGCGTGTTAGCGATCTTGAAGATCCTGCAGATAATCCGCGCAAACCGCCTCGCGGCCTCCGACGCGGATTTGGAGCTCGCGGTGCCACGCATGTGGGAAGTTTCTCCCCACCGTGCGCAGGGACCGCTTTTCGAAGGCAGGTGGAACGAGATCATGGTAAGCTTGCGATGTATCTTCTACAATCCAGCATATTCAAAGCTAGCCCCTACCTACAGCCCCTCGTCGCGCAAGGACGCACTGAAGGCAGCGCTGGGCTATCTCGCCACATGTCGCTTGCTACTGAGGGTCCTGGGACCCCGATCGGTCGTCGTGCCAGCGACGATAGCGGTTTGGAGCTCCTTCCATTGAGCATAGAAAGAATGGCTACTCCGTCCGTCGACGGGGAGCTTCACCTTCCTGCTCAGGTCGCGGTTGTCATTGCCATGCCAAGCCCCAACGATCCTATCTCGATCCGCCAGTGCCAATCTCCTATTCCGACTGCGCTCTTTATCGGAGTAGCAGACGTCTAGTATCCGTTAGCCACTTTGTACCGAAGTTGTTGCCCTCGAAAGTCGAATACAATACACCCGTTGTTGTGCCTTGTTTCCCACGTTTGTCCTTGAACCGCAGTCATCGGAAAATCGAATGACACTGCTCAACAATGTTGTCTGTGGCAGAGATGGGCGAGGGACTGATGACACCGGGGGTCAAGCGTGAGAGAGTCTATGGTTTCCCTACCGATTGCATGTCATAACTTCAGGCATTGTAGAATTCACTAGAGCCAGAACTCTGGAAACTGAAATAGAGAGAAAGCCTGAGCCATTAGAAGAAGTCACCGCTGCCGACTTTCGGGGTCCTGGGGTCAAGCACATCTCTGGTCTGTGGTTGGTGAGTGGGACATATTCACCACAAGTAACTCTAACTCCATCCAAGATGGTCAAGGGTACAAAAAGGACCACCGCAGGGGTCGAACCTGCAATCTCCTGATTACTCACTCGTAGTCAGACGCGTTGCCATTACGCCAGGCGGCCCATACAATAGGTTCCCTCACGTCAACTATGACTGCACGCAGTAGCCACGGACACTGATTCGTTTCAGCCGTTACGTCGATTGGCGGCACCACGATGAAGCATGCCGGCCATCACGACGAGACACACAGGTGTCGAATTTCCGAGGTCTCAGTAACGTCTTCGGTATGCTGTCTCGCTGTTACGGCATAGCTGTGGGCATTCTGTTCGTCTTTACAAGCCGATTTCTGATTCGAGTTGTGTTGCCAACAGGACCTTCCACCCTCCCACTCGTCTAGGTGCAGTGCTTACGACATACAAGACGTCTTCCGCGCTTGCGCTCGCGAAGTAGATCGCTGCCCAACCGTCAGTCTTGAACGATATAGTCAAGTCACATGGTGAGCTTCGGCCATCTACGTAGGTGTCAATTGATAATCCGCTTGAACCTCGAACTCCATGCTGAGTCGGCGACTTGGCTTCGCGGATTTCCTTCGGCTCGCTCTTTTGGCCGATCGACCCGGACAGGATTCCCTTCATACGTGACATATTTGTCCGTCCCAAGCCGACCTGTTCAGATCGCATAACATCGGTGATGCTGGTCATGAGCGACGGAGTGCACTGTGCTGAGGAAATCCTGGTGGAGGTGCAGAAGAAATTTGCCCAGTGCGGACATGCCCTTCTGGCCGACTGGATTCCTCAGCAAGCGCTTCTTGAGAACCTGGTGCGTAAGCTCGTGAGGCTCGCGTCTGCATTCTCGCGGCCCTGACTCAGACATACGCAGGCGACTGGATGGTATTTTTCGCGTTCAGATCGCAATGTTGGCGTCCCGACTTACGTATGCCCGGTCGGGATCGCTAGCAAAATTCATGGGTTATCATACAATGTCTTCCAGCCTTCGTTGGCTATCAGCGCCGACTAGCCGGTGAACGCCATACACCTTACGGAGCGACCCGGGGTCGCATATGAACTAATCGAAGTCAGGCACGGCGTTGGCGCGGGAGGACGCCATCGGCACAGTTGACGCTGTCAAGGCAGAGATGCGCGACGTCCTTGACCGTGCCTTCGGCGAGGACGGGGCCGAGAAGCATGCTAAGCCCCAAGAACCGCGAAGGAAACTTCAGTCAGCATGGTCGGAGGAAGGAGTGGCATGGCCCGAGGTGGACACCTTCTTGGACGATTGGTGAAGGGTGCGTGCATGTATCTTGGTGTTAATGCGGCGCCACAGCTACGACCTGGGTGGCGTTCCGTACCATAATTAGCGATGGGACCGGCGCACCTCTTTGGAACAAACTTTCTACATGGGGATTCAATGAGGACCCTTGTGAATCGTTCGTAACGAGCGGTCCGACTCTATTGCTAACCAAGAAGTTCCGTGGCTCGGCTAGCCGAACCATCGCGTCACATCGGACACAGCAGGCTTTCATGGCAATACCCGCGTACGTCACACATGCGACGAGGTGTTCGAGATTACTATTACTCATGATGTAAATCCAGTCTTGTCGGTCAAGCCTACCAACTAGTTACATGTTGTTCGCAAAATGGGGTCGAATTAATACTAGGCTAGTAAACCATTACCACTCTCGCAGCGCACTTGGTATTGATCCTTTAGTTCAAGGAGTTTGTGGGACGCTTAAAGGGAGGCGTCGTTTCCTCAAACCGGCATTACTCGGTCATCGGTACCGACCTATACCGGTCTGATATATTCCTCTTCCCCCGATGTAGCATCCCGATTACATCCCTTACCAACTATACCTATACAACGGACTTCACATAATGAGGAGCGGCATTCAAGGGGGCTTTGCAGGTACAAATACTCTGACATGGAGATGGGGGCATCTTCCCTCGTCTCCCTTCCCCGTTTCTCGGTGGACATAACACCATGACCATAACTACAGGAAAACACTTTGTTGTTTTCCCCATGCAGATGTGGGGTATGTGCGATACTTATCCTCTCTTCGGCTGGGCAACACTGAGTGTATCATAGGCCATACCCGCACTATGTGCACCCTGGTTGCTCGCATGGCCAAACTAAGGAATGTCACCATAACGTTCTTCATCATCTCTGGATTCTATGACCGAGTCATGGCCGAGATTTCGCGGGAGTTCCTTCCTGGGGAAGAGTATCTGTCCGCCCGCATCAGGTACGAAGCGAGTGAGAAGAGATACGATTGACTAATTACGGTCAATCATGGATGTAGGGTGGTTGCTCTGCAACACAACAAAAGCGTGGCCATCACCAAAGACGTAGAGGCAGCATTTGAAGCCGCTTATGTTAAGATGTGCAACGGCGAACCGCTCACATGCGCCAAGACTGGGAAGGAGATTCCCGTCCATCCTATGCGGGTCAGCGTCGCAATCATCGACGTACGTTTTTTCTAGGTCTCAGTGAAGCTTTCCAGCCGATATTTATCGGATTATACCTTTGTACAGATGTTCATTCCAGATGCATTCGAGGCTGTTCGAAAGCACACTCCGGACACCGTAAAGGTCTTCGTTTGGGTACCGGTGGCGACCCATTCGTTTTTCTTCTACTGGGCGGAAGACCACGTGGATTCAGTGGAGGCCTCAGCTGCTCAGAGAGGAATCTCGTTCGAAGAGGCGGCCCGAGAGGTGAGCAAGCTCCCGATACTATGGTTACGCTCTGTTCACTGGCTGCCCTCCGCTTTCCAGATCGTGCAGCCATCTGGTAAGGTGATGCGATCCCCTTTGACCGGGGCCATATATGATTATGAACTACAACCTCAAGCGGTGTGTCTATTTGTCTGCATAGACGATAACATGACTTAAGTCACAGGATGCCTCTTCACAGTTCCCATTATGGTTTTCTGGTACCCTATTGAAAATAGCGAGGGTCATGCAGACTGCCCATGGAATGCTCACTTTCGATGCAGCCGAGTACGATCCGAAAACAGCGAAGGCGCTCAAGGCATGGTTCGGAAAGAGTTCGCGCAAAGCCTACTACGCCGGTCCGCTAATTCCGCAAGGGACGGAAAACACTTCGAGCGACCCGCGGGCCGATATTATACGGAAGTTTCTGGATGAGAAACTCGCATTATACGGCAAGCACTCGGTCGTCTATGTAGGGTCATATCTACAGCCTACTTCGAATAGCCATCACTAACAGATGGGTCTTGCATGTCAGGTGTCGTTCGGTTCACTGTTCTGGCCTACAGACACGAACAAACTTTGGGCGGTACTCGAGGTTCTCATGGAGAGGAATATCCCATTCGTATGTTCAGCTCTGCCTCAGTGAAGTTTTCCCCTTCTGACTTCTTGTATCTCTGATTGATTGCAGGTCATGAGCTGTGCTGCCGAGTTTGCGTCAGGGATACCTGAAACATTACAGGATAAGATAGCTCAGTTCGGTCACGCCATCGTGGCGGAATGGGTCCCTCAGCAGGCACTATTGGATCATCCGGTACATATTCTCTTGTATGCATATCTTCCGAGTAGAACTGAGTAGGTGGTCAGGCAACTGGCTGGTACCTTTCGCATGGCGGCCACAACAGTACCATCGAGTCGATCATGGCGGGCGTCCCAGCGTACGTACTCTCCCTTTAGTCTGCTTGCGTGCGCTTCTAAAATTTATGCACAGCATCGTGTGGCCCATTAGCGCAGACCAACCCGTCAACGCCATCTACCTCTCTGAGGATCTCGATGTCGCGTACGAGCTCATCGAGGTCCGAAACGGTACTGGGCTGGGCAAGTTACTCCGCAACGGGAGGGTGCCCGTGGGGACCATAGTCGCCGTCAAGGCCGAGATGAATAATGTCCTCAGCAGTGCGTTTGGGGAGGACGGTGCGCGGAAGCGGGCGAAGTTGCAGAGTCTGCGGAAGATCCTGCAGGCTTCTTGGAACGAGGAAGGAGTCGCTCGGCGCGAGGTGGAGGAATTTCTGGATGACCTGTGACAGACGTGAGCATGTTGAAGATCGTATGAGGGCATATGTAGAGAAGGATGGATAGACATGAGAAGTGCTCTTCGTGAGGCCTGTTGTCTGTGTGGTAGCATCATTGGGGTCTCGTTGTGAACGGTGGTAACTAAGGTATGGATCGTTTCATCCAGCAGCCGCTCCTTGGGCGAGGGAGGAGGGATTGTAGGACGCACCGTAAGCGGAGAGTCTAGAGACATTCGCAGCTCTGCCAGTTCTCGCGAAAGGTCACTGGGAGTGTGGTCCTTGCTATCCTACCCCGATGACCTCTCCAGACTATAGGATTGATCTCCACCACCTGGAGGGGTAGCTGGCGAGGCTCCTGGATGTGAAGTGGACGCCGGCGAGGTATGAGAATTGCAAGACTCCTCAACGAGGGAGGCTGTGCTCCCAACTAGGCCAGATCGTAAGTGCGCAATGGCACCAGTATCCCCCCTTCAACTCGAAAGCACAGCAGCAAGAGTATTGCGGATACGGTCATTACTACGTAAACCTAGCAGCGCGGAGCGCGCGAGACAAAGCATAGAGAGCGGAGAGCGGAATCG
>NW_006766914.1:59338-118062 GCF_000275845.1 Dichomitus squalens LYAD-421 SS1 | reverse complement strand
CCACACGCACCAACACCCGCAGACCCGGCCCACGACGCGAGCACTCATCATACCCCCACCCAACCGCACGAACAAATACGCGAAGCGGCTAGTTCGAAATCCTCACTTAAATATCCTTTAGCAAGTCTGCCCCATCCACCGCAGGACACTCCAGACGGCCCGCTCGTCTTGGGATATGAGCCTTTGCCCCAGCTGAGCAACTACGAATACCTGCACCAGCAGGAGTACGATGCAGAGCGGCCTCTCTGAGGATCTCGATGTCGCGTACGAGCTCATCGAGGTCCGAAACGGTACTGGGCTGGGCAAGTTACTCCGCAACGGGAGGGTGCCCGTGGGGACCATAGTCGCCGTCAAGGCCGAGATGAATAATGTCCTCAGCAGTGCGTTTGGGGAGGACGGTGCGCGGAAGCGGGCGAAGTTGCAGAGTCTGCGGAAGATCCTGCAGGCTTCTTGGAACGAGGAAGGAGTCGCTCGGCGCGAGGTGGAGGAATTTCTGGATGACCTGTGACAGACGTGAGCATGTTGAAGATCGTATGAGGGCATATGTAGAGAAGGATGGATAGACATGAGAAGTGCTCTTCGTGAGGCCTGTTGTCTGTGTGGTAGCATCATTGGGGTCTCGTTGTGAACGGTGGTAACTAAGGTATGGATCGTTTCATCCAGCAGCCGCTCCTTGGGCGAGGGAGGAGGGATTGTAGGACGCACCGTAAGCGGAGAGTCTAGAGACATTCGCAGCTCTGCCAGTTCTCGCGAAAGGTCACTGGGAGTGTGGTCCTTGCTATCCTACCCCGATGACCTCTCCAGACTATAGGATTGATCTCCACCACCTGGAGGGGTAGCTGGCGAGGCTCCTGGATGTGAAGTGGACGCCGGCGAGGTATGAGAATTGCAAGACTCCTCAACGAGGGAGGCTGTGCTCCCAACTAGGCCAGATCGTAAGTGCGCAATGGCACCAGTATCCCCCCTTCAACTCGAAAGCACAGCAGCAAGAGTATTGCGGATACGGTCATTACTACGTAAACCTAGCAGCGCGGAGCGCGCGAGACAAAGCATAGAGAGCGGAGAGCGGAATCGCAAGGGGAGAATATACGGGCATGTACGAGTAACTACCGAGTAGTCTATTAGACTGACACCAGATGAACCCAGAATCAAACAAGAGACGCACCAAAGAAACCAAGTGATCATGTTGGATGTGTATATGTGAGTTTGGGGAGCATGCAGCATGCAGCGGAAGAACAAGTGTACGGAGGGCGAAGCGTAGAGAGTGTGTAGAGGGGATTAGACAAAGATGTGTACTGATAGATTGGTACAGTAGGTACCTCCAGCATGGGCGGGGAGCCAAGTATCAAAGCATCCGTAAATATCCATGTACCATGTGGGATCCCTCATGGAATTTGCATGCTAGACGATATCATGCAGCGGAGGCGGGCGGGGCCTTCTCCGCGTGCGCCTTCTCCGCGTTGGGGTGCGCGTTCGCCGGTCCCGGAGACGATGACTCATGCCTCCGAGCACGCTGAGCGGCTCGCAGCTGGTGGTGTTTCGACTTGCCCGCTGCCGCTTCGGCGACCATCCTGTTAGGGACAATATCAGCCTGACAGCGGGGACGACTAGGGAAGACAGCGTACCTCTCGAGCTCTCGACGATCCTGATCCGATTCGTCGGGCACAGTCGACTTGAAGACGGCTCCAATAAGCAGAAGGCCCTGTCCCCAATCCATGTCATTCAGTGCAATGAACACATTCAACCACATGACGTTGGTCCATACCTTTGCTCTGTTGTACAGGACCTGATCCGAGACCCCTTGCTCCTTGAGCACGCGGTCGACGACCTACCATATGAGCGAACGACGTTAGTAGAGGGGGTGGCGGTACGAGAAGCAATGTAAGCGCACCTCTCGGAGGACCTGCGAGACTTCAAACCTAGTCCCTCGCCAAGACGCGAGCATGATCTGGTCGCGTCAGGATGAGCAAAAGGATCGCTTCGTAATGATCTCAATTGCTTACCTTGCCAGTAACATCTTCTTCTAACGCCTTGAGCTCTTCCTCGCCCAACTCGCCTCGCGCTTGCAGCTTCTCCATTTCCTATCACACAGAACCTTAGATTATGCCCTGCATTGATCCTGAGTTGTACTTACTGCTATCATCTGCTGGACGCCGATGCTACGATGACATGAGCGAGCTATCAAGTGCGAGACGGTGGAGGGAACTCACGCGCTGCCAATAACGCCCCACGCGTCCTTCGCCATGGCACCCTTCTCCTTCAATCTGGAGAAGAACCCAGGACTGCCCCAGACTTGTCAGCCACTCAGAAATCCACCTCATACCATCCGAAGGCACTCACATGCCAAGGAACTTCCTGCTCTTCAAGAACGACGTCGCCTTCGTCATATAGATATTCCCGATCGTGTGCAGCAGCTCCACCCCAAAGCTCTCCAGCTTCAAGTCGTCCGCCTCGCGCCGCATCCGCGCCTCGAACGCCTGCGTCTCTGGATCGTCCTTATCCCCCGGACGCTTCGCGTCGACGAACGGCCGGAGCCGGTCCACAAGCTTCTTGGCGAGCGTCTCGATGCGCTCCTCCATCGCCTTCTTGCGTTCCTCGTCCAGCTCCTGCAGCTTCTTCCTCTGCTCCGGGGTGAGCTTCGAGCGTTTTTTGGCGTGGGTGTCGCGGTCCCTTTCCTTGTCGGCTTTGTGCACGTCCTTGCCGCCCTCCTTGAGGTTGGTCGTCGAGGAAGAAGCGGGACTCTTGGTCGCCGTCGCGAGTGGGTCTTGGCTCGTGGCCGCTGCGACCCCAGGCGACGCGAGCGAAGACTGAGACGACGAGCGCGCAGGGGAGGGGATGTGCGACGCGCGGTGGGCGGCGCTGCTGGCGGGCGCGGACGCGGGACCATCTTCGGCGGGGGCGAGGGGAGAAGGGGACGCTGGCGTTGATTTGACGGAGGTCGCGTCGCCGGCCACAGGCGAGCGCGCCTCGTTCATCTCGCGCTCCAGCTCTGCCTTTTCCTCCTCGGACATCATGGTCGTCGCGACGGATGTCATCTCCTTCATCAACGAGATCTCGCCGATCTATCAGGAGAAGGTGCATTAGAGACAAAGTGATGGAAGGGGTCGCATTGTGAACGAGCCACCCCGCGCATGACGAACTTGCGTCCGCTCGTATGGGGGACTTGTGGAGCGAGGACTAGTCCACTACGTTGCAGGGGTCGCGAGATCCGACAAGTGTAGTGGTCACTCACGTAGTCCATGAACCGCTCGCCGCCGAAAACGTTCGCGAAGAAGCCGGCCGCGTCTTCCATGCCGACGCCACCCTCCTTGTCCACCTACAAGTGGACACTAATCAGCGCTGCCACACCTCAGCTCACACGATCCACATCCGCGTACCATCTTGGCGCCATTCTTGTCGTATACGGCGCGGAGATTCTGTGGTGCAGGGGAGCGAGGGCGAGAGGGGTCAATATAATACGTCAACGACATGAAAGGGAGAGAATAGGAAGTGTGGCGGAGAGATAGATATGTAGGGAGGACAGAGACCAACAGAAGGGCTACTCACAGGATCCGAAAGGATCTGGTAGGCTTTACTGCATACCGGGAGAACGACGAAGTCAGCACGCCCAGGGAGGCGCGTCGAATGAGCGGGACGCACCTGATTTCCTTGAACTTCTCCTCAGCGTCCGGGGAGGGGTTCTTGTCGGGATGGTACTAGAGTTCGCAGCCCCAAGAGCAAGCCAAGATGGGGGGCGTCGCGGCAGGACACAACACGATGCGAGTTCCCAGAAGGAGATTATTTGGAGAGCGAGGGATGGCCTGGATAAGTGATTGCTCGAAAGACATAGACGACAAGCACTGACCTTGATAGCCTGCTTCCGATATGCCTTCTTCAAGTCCGTGTCATTCACGTCCGTGGGTACACCCAACTACGCGAGCAGTAGCTTGTTAGGAGATACAGCCTGACCGCACCTCAGAGGACCGAGGCAGAGAGCTCTCGCGGCGCACCAGGTCGTAGTACTCTGTCTCAACAGGCGCCATGTTGGTATTGGGGGCTAGGTCTCGTTGAAGAGAGCTATAGGTCTTTGAACTTTCCGTCTAGTAGAACTTGAAATTTGAGGCTGCAGCGAGGCACGACCAGTTAAGAGATAGTATCAAGGGCCGAGCCGGACGTGTCGGACGTGAAAATTGGTCGTGCAAAGACTGACAGAGAACCGTCGGTCGGCCGCTCCTTAGCGCGGAACACCAAAGGGTACAGCGGCAGAAGGAGGGAAAATCTGAGAGACAAGAAAGGGAGAGTTGGTCGAGGAGGGACGATGGCGGGAGGAGGGCAAGCAGCCGACCGGGACGGATTTGGAAGACGACCAAGGCGCTTGTGACACAAGTCTGACATAGCTTCCCGCAGTCCTTCGCAGGTTCAAGTTCTACCTACTCCATACAGCACGCTGAATCAGAGTACCGTTGCAGAGATGGTAGGTGGAGAATCACTGTTGTCGCATCATTCTAAGGTGAGTGTGAATGTCACAAGACGTGCAATGTGTTGTAGATGTGGCACTGACGGGCGTACAGGATAGCCTACTTACGTGCCAACGAACGAACGCGCCGAATTGTTTATCACACGTACAATGTACAACTCGGAGACATCGACACTCGTTACATCTGGTGGGACCCCAACTCCTCTCCGCCTGGAAATGACATACAACCCTCAGAGGTGGGAGCTAGGACCACATCCTGCTGTTCATGATCTTTGCACGGAAGACTCGTTGCCGGGAGAGCGTCAGGGTTACACATGTTCCTCAGCATTCTTTGTGCCTATAGTCTTCCCCACTCGCCTCAAATAATCGTCTTGTATACCACGCATTATACGCCATGCGTTCGCCCGTTATTCTGGTCCGTGAATTTGGTCATGGCGCTCATGCGTTCGTCTATCGTAATGTAGTGGCTACAAGCCCCATATGAGGTTCATTCGATTGCCGAGTTTGTGAGTGCCAGCATTCCCATCTCATTGCAATTCTCTAACAAAATTCCATGACAAGGACCACGCCTCCGCTCTATATCAACGGCCACGGATTGACCCAGAGTCCAATCCATCGTCTTGATAATGTGTTGATTGCGTCCGCCATGGCTGGCTACCAGGCCTATCTGTGGCGTCGCACATGATGCTCAAGTGTTAGGTATGACGTACACACCCTTGATACACCAACAATCGGACCCCATCTGGATCACCTTCCATTCCGCCGCTGCCCTCTGTGTGACGTGCTTGCAAGGATCAAGACCGCTCGTTCAGACTGTGCCGGATAGTTGTACTCGCGAATGCCTACTGGCCGGGTATTCAACTACACCTGAGAACACCGCGACCAACCGCACAGCACAGACATCGGAAATGATTGTCCTAGACAAGCTACAACCCCGAAGACCATATGGTAGGTTTCCCATATCTCTCCCCTTGTCATGAGCTAAACGGATAGATCTTCGACCCGAGATTAGTGGCTTGCTGCACCGGGTATAACTATTGCCCCCGCTAGGGGAGACAGCCATTTGACGCAACCTCCCATCCCTAAGCTTCTACCCTGCACAGCAGTCACAGCACTCCAGTCGATATGTCTACGTTAGACGCTGCCCAGTTCGTTGCACAGTACGCAAGCTCGTAAGCCATTCTTATTCCTATCCAAGGAAGCGCAGACACGTTGGGTGACAACGAATTTAATCAATAGCCTTCTCGCCAACTACTGCGCTGAAGCAGGAGCAGGTGAAGTGGGCTTTGCCACCTTCATTCTGATATCGTTTACTTAATCCCAGTCACAGTGCTGTTCATGTATGATTCCGTCATTACCACTGGTGACGAGATTAGATGTTTCTGGGGACGTAAGCTGACGGGTGCGGCAGTATTATTCTGGTTGAATAAGTACGCCACGATGCTCTATTTCGTGTGGAGTTTTGGCACTGCATTAGGGGTGTCAGACGAGGTGTGTAGCATCCCATTCACCTTCAGCCGTACTAGTACACCTGCGATTTCAAGTGACTCATCTATGTCTTCCCTCTACTAGGGGTACGTGACATTCGTCAAACCTCCGTCCTCAGTCATTGGACGTGCTTGTCTTTATGTAGCTGCGCTGCATCAGGAAGAGGTATCCCTGCCGTGCAGTATCTCCTTTATTTGATCCTTGGAGGTGCGTGGTGGGACGTCTTTTGTTGCCATCGTTGATTCGCTGACAGGCCGGGAAACATCCGGCGTTCCTAGCATTTACAGCCATACGTGTCCACGTGCTCCTTAAGAACGTCTTTCTCTCCTCCGCTACCTTCATCTTGTCTGCGGCAACCTTCGGACTCTGTCTGGTAACTATTGTTTTCCCTACGCATGCCCACATTTTCAGGATTGTTTATAAGTCAATGATAGGTTGACTTTTCGTCTGGACTAAAGGGTGTGAACTTACCCCCTTACGGATGTGTCTTACTGGATCCCACGCCTGTGAATGTGGTAAAAATGTTGCTCGTCCAAAGTGTTGTGTTAGACAACGTGACTGATCAAGGATTCATCTTTAGACGTAAGGGCACAATCTCAGGACACCGTGCGCCCGTCTCATAAACGGCTGACGACAGTGACGACCATATCTCGCTCTTGCCTAATCATGGCAGACTGTATTGCCATTTGGGCAACATGGTACACCCTGTCTCGACGACATGCAAATATACCGAAGAGTAGTATCTCCCGCGTTCTTCTTGTCGATGGTGCGCCCACGTCTGGATGCCCAGTCGGGTCCAGGAAGACTGATGTAAATCCACCCAGGGACCGTCTATTTTCTGTAAGTGGAGCGTCACTCCGAAGATGCATCCGCCTCATGCAACGGGCTGTCCAGCATCCTCCTCGTGCTCAACTCATTGCATCTGGCTTTCACCATCCTCTCCGTAAGACCCGAGCCCATCATGCCGGTTTTCAATGCTAATTTCACAAATCTGTGGCGTAGCTGGACGTAGACTTCCTCCTCAGCAGCAGCAATGTCACGAATTTCACGTATCCGTACGTGTCCATCCACATCCCCATGCCTGAGCGTACATGCTGACCGTCGCCCAACCCTTCCTCTCACCGCACTCATATTTGCACAGGCTGTCCGCCGTCCTCATCTTGCGCTTTCTCCTACACCTGCAGTCCGTCAATCTCCGCGCTCTTGACTTCGGCTCTTCGCGAGCCTTGACGCCATCCCACTCTAGTTCTATAGTATTCGACCGAGTTGCCGGATCGCTCGGGGCCTCGCTTGCACCATCAGACTACTTCGGGCCGGAAGACGAGTCTGTGGAGGACGGGGTAGACGGAGGTCAAGACGTAGAATCCGCGCCGAGAGAATAGCTTGACTCTTCCCGCCCGACGGGAACATCAAGGATCTTAGAACGATGTGATAAGATCGCTCTTTCGGTCACACATAGCCCGAGCTACTAGCCAGCTCACCGATCTTCTGAAACGTCTCTAGTCGTGATAACATCCTTTAGCGAACCTCACCCTCCTAGCACACGCCGTGCGCTCGCGACCACTCCCTCTAAGTTGTAATACTCGACCTGGGTTGCTGTACAAGCGCTGGAGGATGTATACAATGCTTCGCATAGACGTTGGCCCCCATTGCGGCGGCGTATTGACTCGGGCACGAGCGCCCACTAGTTGTCGTTCGTTTCTATAAAGTCCATCAAAGATCAGCATTGATGAGGCACAATGTTGAATGTCTCTACCAAACTGGTCGATATGGAACGTAGGGCGTCGCACCACACCAACGCGAGAAAGAATACTACGATAGATTGTGACGGGACTACTTCTACAGACATCGCGAGAATGTAACACAGGCACCGTCGGGATATGAATGGAGTCGTAACGTCTAAATGACAATGGATGAGATGTGCCAGGAAGAGATAGAATGACGATGATGGCCGTAAATAGGTATGCAATGCAACGGAACAACACTGAAACATCGAGAGGGGGGTAGCGCAACAGAGTAGATGTATGCAAGAGTATCCAATGCATGCTAGTTAAGTAGAGGATAGATAGAGATAGACACGTCGCTCCGAACAAGACACAACCAAAAAAAGCCATGAAAGATAACCCCAGGCGCTACTCCCCGTCCTCCCCCTTCGAGCCCACGCCCGCGGAGAACCGCACCGACTTCTGCCTCGGCGCGAGCCCCGCACTCGACAGCGAGTCCACGTCCGACGAAGACGAAGGCGTCATCAGCTGCGGGCTATCGGACGAGCGCGAGCTCAAGCTGCTCGCCACGGACCCCTTGCGTCCCCCAGGAAAGAGCCGCATCATCTCCAGCCGCAGCTTCCCGGGGAACGATGACGTCGGACCCGACACCGACGCCGGCCTGCCTGCTCCCGGACGCGGGCTCGAGGCGCTCTGGACGGACCTCGGCGTCGACGGCCCGTTGGAGGTGAGCGTGGACAGCGAGGCGTCCGACGCGGACGGGGCTAGCGTCGCGCTCTCTGCCGTGGACGGGCGCCCGGGCTTCTTGAGAGACGAGCGGGGAGGGGGCGGGGGGAGGAGGATGGGCACCGCGGGGGAGGAACCAAAGGCGGAGGCTGGCAGGGACGAGTGACGGGACGGTGCGCCCGGGCGAAGGGGGGAGCGGGGGGACGCGTCGACACTTCGGCGTGCAAAATGATGCGAGTGCGAGTGTGAGTGCGAGTGAGAATGTGGGTGCGGGGACTGGGAGGATGAGCGCGGGGGGAGGACGTGTGGGGTGCGAGAGATGTGGAGGCCCATGGCTATTTGCTCGATCGTCGGCCGCGTATCTGGCCGATCGTGGAAACTGTATCCTGACGGCGTTGGCGAGCTGCTCTCGGCTGGGGTGGAGTACATCCCTCGTTCCTGCTGCAACGAGGTGATTAGATGAGGGTACGGAGGCGACGAAGAGTTGAGAACATCTGCTAGATCACAGTCGCCGACGAGACGCGCTCACGCCGCCGCATTGCCCGTCTACTTCGTAATTTCGGGCCAGACAAGGTTCTTGCTGCGGAGGAACGCAAACACGAACATGTCTGGACACGACTGGGGTCGTAACAGACGTTCTCTGAGATGCCGCCACGCACCGAGTATCCCCGCTCGCGCTTCTTGGGCGTGCTGTACGAAAACCGTCGCACGGTGCTCATGATTCTAACAGCGGCGGTGCGTGTCGACGTGCTGGCCTCCGCCTCATCGCTGGACGCGTCGCCATGCATCCCCCATGGATCTATGCATTGACGTGGTGTTGTCAGCGAAACTGTTCGGGAACCGCCTGGAATAGCAACGGACGCACCGTGGTCGCTCGTGACAGGAACAGGGCGCTGGTGTTTACGGCGGCCTTGAAATATGGACGACATGGCGGGGACAGCGTGTGTTGTGAAGATGGTCTAGGGTGTCCAATGCGTTAGGATGGGGGGGACGGTGAGAGTAGAAGGCAGGGAGGAGAAATGACGACGGGCAGGGGAAAGCTGGGGACGAACGCAGGGGTCACGCGAGGGAACGTACTTGTCATCTGAATATACACTCCTCCCCACGTGGCACCAGGCCACAGGTGGTGCCCGGCGGATCGCACTCTGCTGCCCGCGTTTTGTCCGTCGAGCCTCGTCATGTTCACAGCATGTCCGAGTTTTATGTTTTTAACTGGCTCAACAGCGGTGAAACTGGGAATTCAAGATGTCTCGAATGCCTTCTAGCCATGGTCGAAGTGCACTATGCTATGTACCTCCCCCTCCTCACCAATCCCTGCGTCCACTTTACGTATATTCCGCTCGTGTTCCATCATGTTCTCCAATTGCGCATGTTTTCTGTGTCTTTCCACAGTGCGTCCGCACGTGGATGATCGTCCTTGAGGCAGTCGGCTTTCCTCTCGGGGGATGACATCATGATGCTGACTCGATAAGGCAATTGCCGACATGGCCACCGAGGACTCCGAGCGCCTGCTTGCTCAGCCACATGCTGTAAGTACTTACTTACTGACCTACTTACGCGTCCTCATCTCAATTCATACTTCTTTCTCCTTCGTTCCGATATCACGACTACGTCTATCATCTGCACAACACACGCATACCTATGCAATCCAAGACCCCTTCAATTCATCTCACATTCACTCACCGAGGGGCAACGCACCCACTCTCGCTGCTTCCAGAGTCCACTCTCGCATACCTTCAGGAACGCCTCGAAGAGCTCACAGCTGTGCCCCAAGAGAACCAGAAGCTGCTCTACAAGGGTAAGAAGACTCTCGGCCCCGACGCCACGATCTCGGACGCGGGCTTGAAGGATGGGATGAAGGTGCAGCTGATCGGCCCGACCGCCGAGGAACTCGGAGGACTGAAGGCAACAGAGAGCGAGCACCAGCGCAAAGAACGAATACTACGAGAGCGCGCCCAGAGAGCCCCAGTGAAGGTATGTCCACCCTTGTCGTGTCTCTACCTTGTGCTGACCGAGTGATAGGTGCGGTCTACGGGACCATCCTCGTCCACAGACTCCCAATACACATTCCACCGCATCGAACCCCTCCCTCATCTCCCCAACCCCGAGTCCGCTCGTAATCTTCTCACCAAGCTCGCAAACGATCCCGCCATCCGCCACGTGATGCGCAAGCATCAGTTCTCGGTGGGGGTGCTCACCGAGCTCGCCCCACACGAGCAGCCTCACCTCCTCGGGCTGAACGTGAACGCGGGGCAGGCGATCAAGCTCCGGCTGCGGACCGACAGGTACGACGGCTTCAGGCTCTTCAGCGAGGTGCGCAGGGTGCTCTGCCACGAGCTCACGCACAACGTCTGGGGTGATCATGACAACAACGTGCGTACTGCGCCGACCTAGTAGTGCATGCGGTGGCGGCTGACGGGCGCTTTTGCCGCAGTTCAAGGAGCTCAACTCCACGCTCAACAAGGAAGTTGCGGAGTTCGAGCGTGCGCAGGCGGCTGGGGCGCACCAGCTTGGCGGGGGAGGGTTCGGGCCGCCACAGTCCGCGCTCGAAGCGGAGGCGCAGGAGCATGCTCTCGGTGGCTCGTACACCCTTGGCGGGCCCGGTGCGAGCAGTCCAGGCGACTCTCCGGAGGAACGTCGCAGGAAAGTCCTGGAGGCTACTATGAACAGGCTGCGGAAGGAGGAGGAAGAACTGGAGGATCGCTGCGGGACTGCTGGGCATTCATGATTTGATCGGGATCTTGTGGGTTGTTGTATCATCTAGAATTGTTGTACTCATATTCACTTTTAGTATTCTACTCATCGCTTTCGCTCGAATGCAAGCGCGGTTTCCCATTATTCGCTTCCCGGATCCGAGGAAATCGGACAAGGTATATGAAGAAATGGTACAATATATAGCAAATAGCAGTGGCAAACCATGTGGCAACACAAACCAATACAAAACAATAAGTTAGTACTATCGATACAACATTGGGCGAGTCAAGTCCAAGACTCAAATCCAAGACTCAAGAACGAACTGGAGGCAGTCGCAATCGCATCCCCCACCCAGGAAACCCTTTGATATCATACTCTCTCCACCATCTGGCAGCTCAATTGCCCCCCTCGACCGCGCGGTCGTCCCCATCACCATCCTCGTGCATCTGCTGCTGGAAACTGCCTTGCAGCTCTGCCGTCACCGGCTCCTCCGCCTCCGACGTCGGCGGCAGCACCACATGGGTGTGCCCCACGACCTCGCCCAGGCCATTCTCCACGCTGAATAGCGACCCCGCCCCCGTCTTCGCCTCCGAGTCGTCGGCCACGCTGAACAGGCTGCTCCGCCGCGAGACGCGCGCGGACACCCTCGGGGTCGTGGGCGTCGCCGTCGCCTCGTCGCCAGCAGCGGAAGCAGCGGCAGCGGCAGCAGAGGGGGGCCAGCGGAAGCCGAGGTTGTGGTTGTGCCCGGGCGTGTCGAGCGCGCGCGCGGACTGGGGTGCGCTTGCGGGCGCGGGGAGGCGGCTGAGGTTGTGATTGTGCCCGGGGGTGTCGAGCGCGGTGGGCCCGTCGCTCGCGTTGGAGGCCGTCGCGGAGGGAACGCTGGAGCTCGCCTCGGTGGTGGGGATGACGACGTGGAGGCCGTGGTTGTGGCCGAAGTCGTCGATGTGCATGGAAGGCATGTTTATGCAGGCAAGGGGAAGAAGAGTAGGGTGTTTTCGGCGGTGGTAAGCGATAGTAAGTGGTGGGCGAGTGGGAGTGGTTTGCTCTACAGCTCGGGTTCGCAGAAGCTTGTGGTGGCTGGTAGCTGCTTAGCTTAGTAGAGCTAGCTGTAGGAGGTGGGGATGGTGAAACCCTGCCGCTCCTCGTCCGTCTTTATACCAAGCGCTTCGAACAAGAGTTGGCTCGGGCGAACACGGTTATGGCTCGCCATCATACGTTCATTGCCATTGAGTACCATCGAGATTTCGAAGGTTCACGGTTCACAATCAAAGCCCCTCCGCCTCACGCGCGCCCATGATCCCAAGCATGATTCAGATGGCGACAAGCACCGCAGGCTTCCTTCTGAAACACGAACCATGCGGGAAGCCACGGGCTTCACGACGACGGGCCGTTGTCGCGGGGCGCACCAAGAGCGCACAGCATCGCGAAGGGCGCCCATCCCCGGCGATTTGCCCTCCCTTTTTGCAGAACAGTTTTGCAGGCACGAAGCGCGGCCCGGCGGTCATCATACGAAACGCGCCGACCTGTTTTCCAGACACTGGCCCAAGGCACAAGTTCATCTCTGCGACAAGCGTGAAACCGTTGCAAATTTGTTCATGTTCTAGGGCCAAATTCGAACTCCCGCTTGCTCTCTAGCTCTCATTCGGAATGGCTTTGCTGCACTGCCGCGCTCGAGCGTAACGACGGTGTCGACGATGGGGCATCATGGTATGTCTGGATATGCACTGCCGGGACGTCAACCTCGTTCTTGATGCGCGGAGTTTGTGAGTGGCTTCGCAATTTCTTGAGCTGATTCTCTTCCTTCCAGCGGCTGGGGTAGTAACAGATCGTTTACGTTGCATGCCAGCGGCCTACCCACAAGGTAGAACGTTATCTCTCTACACTACCGGCGTGGCGGGTCCTATTCGTTACCTTAGGGCCTTCTGATGCCCGGCGGCGCACATTGACACTACTTACTCGCTCAAAGCTCGAGGCTTTGGCAGTTGATCTCGTGAGTTTACATACATTGATTGGTTTGTCTTTCCGTGAACTTCCGACTCTGTAAGCTCCCTTCGGCCAGTTTTCGGGACTCTCGTCGGCCGTCAGCCACTTCTCTCTCTCTCATCCTCTCTCTTCTCCTCTCTCTCTCTCTCTGTCTCCCAGGATGCACCGCACATAGTGCTTGGAGCAAACACAGACATATTGACTCGATGTGACCCTAAGCGATGCCTCACGCTACAGGTCTCTCACTTGAGGTCAACATACATTCTTTGATCTCGTACATAGAGCTAGTCTCCAGAGACACCGCCGCCACAAGCTGCTCAGCCGCTACGTCACGGCGCCCGAGAACAGTCAGTCGACTGTGACTGTCGTCAAGATGGCGAGATGCCTAGACGGTCCGCGCCATGATCGGTGGTGGACCATCTTGCCTTCGTCCTGAATACAGAAATTGATCTTCTCAGAGGTATACAACGGGCCTTTCGGCTAAGATATGCACACCGTTGCTCTTGCGCCGAGTCAGCGCCCATCGCACAGGGCTCGGGGAGCGCGAAGCTCCTAGTGCCTCAACGACTATCGATGTCGATACAGGAGCCGCGAGCCAGGTTACGAATCCCGAGCGGTGTATACGCCTCTCTGGCCCCTATGGAAGGCCAGTATCCGAATCGGACCATCAAAATGCCAACTTGCATACTGGCCCATCTTGCTAGCGCTTCATCATGCTTCTTGCAGTGCACAAATGGCTAGAACAGCGAGGTCGGTTCCTCCGAAAATTCGATGCAGCGTAGAAGCTTGAGTTTCCAGAGAATCCTTGCAAGTGATCTTAACTGCAGCCGAGTACAACAGGTATCCAAGACGTGCTCCATTCCATTTTCCGGCAGCTCCAATCATCACCCGTCGTGATCAGAGGTCGTCCAAGAACGCTTCCACTTCCCGCCTGGCGACTCCATGTTCCGACCAGGCCTCCTGAAGGGTCTTCCGGAGGCGCTGTAGGTTTTCCCGCTTCCTCCTACCATCCTCGCCGAATGCTCGGTCCAGGATCTCGCCCATCTCCGCCTTGACGGCGTCAATTGTCGCGATGGGCACTCTTCCGTTGCGAAAGATCTTGCAGGCCCCTGTTCCGTTCCGGACCTCGATCAGCTCGTACGCAACATCGAGGTCTTCAGAAAGATAGGTGGCGTTCAGGGGCTGGTCCGCAATGATGGGCCAGACGATCCTGGTTCGGGATAGCTGATTCACAAGAGCATAGTAGACAAGCCGATGAAACGGTCTACTCACGTAGGAACACCCGCCATTATCGTCTCTAGGGTGCTGTTGTGTCCACCATGCGAGAGACACCATCCAGTCGCCTGTCATTTGTTTAGCACTGTCCGTATAGCATGGACGAGACGTACAGGATGATCAAGCAGAGCCTGCTGAGGTACCCATTTCGAGACTAAGCCATACCCGTATTGAACAACTTTCTCTTGCACTTCCTTCGGCAATCTCTTGGACAGTACAGCCGCTTCACTCATCACCTATTCTACCATCATTTAGCGTGACGAGAGTTCACATAAATCAGTCGGAAAACGCTGACGAAGGGTATGTTCCTGTCCATAAGCACACCGAGAACAGCATGGAGCTTCTTCGGATCCGTAGGCCAGAACAGCGACCCGAAAGATACCTTACGATCAAGAATGTCATCGGTATAGCATCCCGCACGTGACATATCATATCGGACGACTCACGTATATGACCGACTTCTCCCCATGCGACGCCAGGCTTCTGTCCAAGAATGCTAAGACTTCCTGAGCGTGGGACTCGTCTGAGACGTTTTCTTTGCTCTGCGGAATCAACGGGCCTGCATAGTACGCCTTGCGCGAAGTCTGCGCGAACCACTCCTTGATCGCCTTGGTGGTGTTGGGACAGTAGTCTGCTGCGTCGAATGTTATGAACCCATCTGTGATTCCCATGATCCTAGACATCTTCACTCCAATGCCAAGAAGCTCCACTGGGAACTGTTAGAGGCAATCTCGAAGTCACACTCAATCCCTTCCACAGAAAGGAGCTAGACATACCGCCTGGGGCTGGATCTCGTAGTCATGTACTGGTTTGGTTACTGGCGTATGCAGAACCTTGCCCGTGACCTTAGCCAGCTACAATAGAATTGCATAAGGAGGCCGACAACCGCACACTGGTGGATCCCCAGGTTACCTGAGCTGCAGCCTGTTCGAAGGTGATTCCTTGTCTTTCAGCTTCGGCTTCGACAGCTCCCATGTTGTCCTGCGTGAGGTGGAAGAAGAACACTTGTGTCGCTATAGGAGTCCATGTGTATATCTTCACGGTATCTGAGGTATGCTTGCGAATGGACAGAAATGTGTCCGGAAGAAACATCTTTATAGCAGTGTTAGCTCGCCAGCTCGGAGACTATGGTAAATCGGAACGATCACGCACATCGAGGATGACGGCGCTGACACGAACGGGGTGCGCAACGATCTGGGCTCCTGTTCGAGCACATGTAAGGGGCTCGTCGTTCAGCATCTTGACGTAGGAGGCTTCGAAGGCAGCCTCTAGGACGCTGGTCCTCATGATGTCGATAATATTATGCTCTAGGCCAACAACTCTGCGTGGGCCCAACCATGGTGGTGAGTCCGTCTACTACGTTGACAAGGTAATGCCCGGCTTCGAACCTGAGTCGAGAAGAGAGGTACGCCTCTTCCGGAAGGAGCTCGCGTGCAACCTCTGCCATGACTAAGTCATAGAAACTTGTAATCACAAAGAAGGCGACGGTAACGTTGCGTAGCTTGACCATACGGGCAACCAAGGTGCATAACGTACGAGTGTGCCCTAGAATGTCACTGCTAGTTGGAATACATAACGATGAGAGAGTGAATAGGACGTACCCCACATCTGCATTGGGACGACTATCAGGTGTTTCCCAGTAGAGACTGTCATCGTGAACTGATCCCAATGTTGGAGAATTGTGTTAGAGAACGAGAGTTCAGATGGGACGATTGTGGCTCGTTCACAGAGGCAGCCGTATTTAACAGAACATGGATGCGTAGACGCGCCCATAAATCTTTTCCGGTATACACAGTTAGGGCATGGGCGTCGCGCCTCGACAGGAATGCTCAACGCTTGCATTCTCGACCCTGTGAAGCTCATCAGAGATGGTACAAGCGGATATAGACCTATCCGTACAGCAGTACAACACAAACGTGCGCCAACATATATAGACGGGCGGAGTGATGGCAGGAGTTGCACTGCGGCGCCACATGAGTCTTGCAGATTATCAGAAGAGAAGTGTTGCACTCACGTACGCATCCACAGCCGCTCTGGTGCAACGGTCTAGGGCCATATCAAGGACGCTACCAAGGGAGTGAAGGGATGGTAAGAGACGCACTTTGGCGCAGTTCAACTGGGTTGACGAATCATACGCATCTTGAGGCCGCGCGCGTCAGCGGCCTTTGAGGCACTCGAGCACTCGAGTTACGTAGCTAGTGTGCGGAGTGGCATAGTGGACGCCAGGTGCACAGGTACATATGACAACTGTCCGTCCCACATTTCGGGCGATTGCGGTAGGATATACTGTGGTCTACTTGTTGGCGAGGAGACACTGGAAGCCAGTGCATGAGTGATGAAAAAACGCAGGCATAAGTAAACAGGCTTGATTTGCTTTACCACTAACCTACTTATCACAAGCCGCTCGAACAAGCCTCGGCCTCCGAGTGCCCAATCCCGTCTTCCGCCCAAACCGCCTGCTACTACTTCCTGCAGATTGGCGCCCTTCTTGACGCGAGCACGCTGGGCATCTCGGCCTTGACAGCTTCGAACGCCCCGGAAGTCATCTTGGCTTGCAGTAGATCTGCCCGGACCCGGTGCCGCAGCGCACCCCGAGGATTTCGTAGGCGAGTTCGAGGTTCTTAGAGAGATGGACGACGTTCACAGACTGGTCCGCCCAGACGGGCCAAAAGCTGTTGTATTGGAGGTGAGCTGATTGGTGCAGTAGTCATAACAGCGGGTAGCCACGAACTAGGAAACGCCAGCCATAATCGACTCAGGCGTGCGGATTTGGCCTCAATGTGAGAGGTACCACTCCATAGCCCGGTAGGCCGTTCAACGTTCAACAGCCAGGAAGTGTAAGACGTTGAAAGATACTGAGTGAGTAGTCCAGCGGGCACTGGTGGAGGACCTGTATAATCAAGAGAGCATGGCCGTACTTGGATGCCTTTCCCTGTACTTCCGACGGACCCGCAGTGGCAAAGACGGCGCTAGAGCTCAGGAACTGCGACGTTTCTGTATTAGCTTGAAACAATTTGTTGCGAATGAAACGACAGCCTACAAGAGGATTGTCCTTTTCCCATGAAGACGTCGAGAATAGCCGGCAACTTTGCAAGCTCTGCAGGCCATAACACCGAACCGAAGGAAGCATAGCGTGCGTCGTCGTCAGGGTCGCTGTAGAAGACTAGATGATCCCGCCGTGCCAGGAGCAGAGTGTACAGGGCTGCATGAGAAAGGGCAAGGCGCTCAGGCTCTACTTGTGCGTACGCCTAGACGAGTAGTGCATTCACATATTCTTGCGACAGGCCAGTAGTTGGACGAGTCGGACTTGAACTTGAAAATGGATGGTGGCAGTAATGCAGTGGTATTCGTTGCAAAATCGACTCGCAAAGGTTATCCGAATCAAAGCAAATCGGTAGCGCCATTATTACCCAGAACAAGATAGACACAAGAATCGTTGTAGAGTTTCAAGGCTTTCAGATAAAATATGAACATTGACACTGTGGATGAGTAGAGCGAAAGAGGCAACTCCAGGTTATTTACAGCAGAGTCGCAGTCGCACTGACGTGGTCGAGGGCCTCGGCAAAATGTATAAGGTAAAACTTACAATTTAGCCAATATCGGCCGCCTGGCGTAATGGCAACGCGTCTGACTACGAATGCGTAATCAGGAGATTGCAGGTTCGACCCCTGCGGTGGTCATTTTTGGCACGTCTGAGGGAGATATAACCGACTCGGGCGCCTTCTCATACGTCTTGTGTATCGAGTCTTCATGATACGTGCCATTTTTCTCCATCGTCTGCATCCTGGGCAGTCGCATTACGCTAATCAGGAAGCTCATAACGAAGGTCTGGTACAGCTGCTCCAAGCTCACGACTCTGGCTTGAGGAAGAGGCTAGAATCAGTCGGTATCGATTGGCAACTGCGGCACCCTGTAACGCAGGAGGTGCGGAAGCGTTGATGGATCCAGGCGGCGCACATCTGGGGCCCTTTCATTCTCTCAAAACTCCCATGTTTACTGGTCACATTCGAGACAGCGAGTCAGCTACTTGCCTCACTTTGTCATGACCACTCGCACCTGACCCGCCTTGCTCGATTATGCCACATGAGTCTCGCAGCTAAGCTTGCAAACAGCAGTTTTGCCTGTTAATTGTCGAGACGGTTAGTCCGGAGCGATTTAATTAGCGGTCGTGTATAACAGGAGTCTAGTATTTCTTTCGCCAACATCTCTATGTTCATCTAGCGGCTCATCAGGGAACGCTTATACTTACCGGCTGGGGACCCCATCCTCCAATCATGTTCCCTGGAAGATCGTTTGAATGCACTGCAAATGTTCCTGTTTCCTCAGACAGCCCTCGCCGAAAGCTGGGTTAAACTTCTATATTATGTCTGCCTTTGACGCGCTCCCAGTGTCTAGTGGTGTTTGCGCCAGTCTGCAATATTCCGTGAACAGTGTCCGTGAACAGTGGACAGGATCCCCTCCGCCACGCTTACCTATTACAAATCGTCCAAGAAAGCCTCGACCTCCCTGCGTGCGATCCCGTCTTCCGCCCAAGCTGCCTGTAGCTTCTTTCTTACAGCTTGCAGATTGACACGTTTCCTGGCGCCGTCGTCCCCAAATGCGTGATCGAGGACGTTGTGAATCTCGGCCTTGACAGCTTCAACTGTCCCGGTGGGTGTTTTACCGTTGCGGAGGATCTGCCCCAAGCCAGTGCCACAACGGACCTCGAAGAGCTCGTAGGCGACGTCGAGGTCCTCGGACAGGTGGATGGCGTTCACAGGCTGGTCCGCATAGACAGGCCACACTATACTGTGTCGGATGTTAGCCGTCTAAATCTGACCACGACAGAGAGGAGCTACAGACTTCGGAACTCCGGCGAGAATGGTTTCAAGCGTGCTGTTGTGTCCACCGTGCGACAAGTACCAGCCCGTTGCCTAGCAAACTGTTAAGCACTCGAGAAAGGCCAGACAGGAGACATTGCGTACGGGATGATCAAGCAGGTACTGCTGGGGCACCCAATCGGTTATCATAGCATCGCCATACTGAGCTACCTTCTCCTGCACCTCGGGAGGAGGCGTCTTCGCGAAGACAGCGCTTGTGCTGAGGATCTGCGATGTACATTACTAATTTCAGCAGAGCGCCGCCTTTTAAGGATAGAAGTGGGGACGCACAAAGGGAATATGCCTCTCCATAAGCACATCAAACACAGCCCACAGTTTCTCTGGTTCCGTCGGCCAGAACATCGAGCCGAAGGAAATCTACCGTGCATATTCGTCAGGATCTCCGTCCTTGGCTGGGCGATACCCTACGGTGACGTACGTAGATGACAGACTTCTCGCCATGCGAGGCGAGTTCCTGGTCCAAGAACGTCTTTATCTGGTACGAGCGCGGGTCGCCCAATGGCTCTTCCTTCTGTTGAGGGACCAAGGGGCCAGCGTAGTAACATTTGCGGCCTGTCTCTGCGAACCAAGATCGCAGAGATTCAGTCGCCGTGGGACAGTATTCTGCAGCATCGAAAGTAATGAAGCCGTCGGTGCGCTTCATTTGCCTGATGACCCTGCTGAATACCCACGAGCCAGGATACTACCGAATATATGACGTACCCGCCGACCTTGATGAGGATGTTTCCGATAAACTCCCGCGGAGAACGTGTCTGATATGATGATATCATTGATTTTGGTGCCGAGGCGGTGCACATTGGAAGGGGGACATACTGCTTGAGGATTGTACTCCCAATCGTGCATGGTCGGGGCACAAGGGGTCCGGACTACCCTACCGGTGAAGTTGCTGAAACGCTGCAGGTTCTCCAAAGTCAGAGCAGCCGTACACAACCACTTGAAGGATCGTCACCTCATATGCCACATCATTGAAGGACATGCCCCTGCTGGCGGCTTCGGCTTCGCATGCTGGCACAAGATCTTCGGCGAAATAGTAGTGGAAGCTCTTCGTGGCCGCAGGATACCATGTGTATACCTTGACGGTGTTCGAGCTGAGCGTCTTGACGATCTCGAACGCACGAACAACAAACATCTTGTTCATCACGTTCAGTCTGCAGTATGGGGTTGGCAAAGAGAGCATTTGGACGTACGTCCAGAATGGCCACAGTTGGACGGACTGGGTGTGGGTCAAATGTGGTCCCCGTATTTGCACACGTAAGCGATTTGTCGTCAATTATATTGCGATAAGCAGTTTCAAAAGCATCCTCAGCGCTGCTCGTGTCGTGCACACCCTCCACCTGCGGCAGGGCGATTAACCTGTGCGACCGAAGATGAGCAGGCTCGTTGATACCATATTCAAAACGACCCAGTACTCGCCTGATGCGGGAAAGCATATGTTCTTCTCCTCGCAAGAAGTCACGAGCTATCTCTCCCTTGACGCGATCATAGAAGCCGCTAACAACAAAGAACGTGACGATGAAGGTAGGTCTGAGCCGGACTATACGTGCGACGAGAGTGCACATTGTGCGGGAATGTCCTAGATTGTGTCGCAGTAAGATGAGCTCGATTGCCTTCGATATATACAACGTTGAGAGGCGTACCCCACATCTGCATGGGAAAGACGACGACATGCTTGCTGGCGCGGATTGTCATTGTACTCTTTGAGCTGGCTGTATGAACGAAGGGGTTGGGAGAATACAGACTTCCTTGAACTCATGTCGCCGAGGGTCCACTTTATGTACTATTCGCAGAACCGTCATTTCGTGCCCGGGCCGTCAGGGTTCGGCGTACCTCATGCAGCGATAGCGTCTGTAGCTGACGCCAGAGGAAGAGCGCGGTGATAAAGCATTGGAAATTTACATGTGTGAATGCGGCCTCAGCATCAACGTCCAGAAGTGTGGGCGGCGTGATGTGAAACACTAGCAGTCGGATGCTTGTGGACGAAGGCCAACCCCTGGCTAGCAGTCTTCGTTTAACACATCTCTCTCCAGGTCGATAGCATGCTTCAATCTTTTCTAGAGAATACTATGTCTGCACGGCAATGGCTAAGAGTAGGCAAGGATTGAACGTTGGTGACTAGGATTACTCACAGTCACCAAGACACGCTGTATCTGGGCTGGATCGGCTACAGCAGAATAGTACATAATCGGCGGTGTTTACTTCGGTCGAAGTAAGAGCCGCCGACACTGTTCTCCCGCATACAAATGTACGGATGGGAGAAAGTGCGTTACGTTCCGCTTACGGATGCGCGTCGAGAAGATGCGCACCTGGAAGTTCAATCAAACTTCGATGGGTGTAAATCGTGATGATGGCGTGTAGGAAACCAGATTGGTCGGACTTGGAGAGGGCTAACCCGGGAGTACGCCGGAATCTTGCTCTCACGAGCTTTACGTGTACGCTCCGTATCTTGAGTGCCGCACTTACATGTGACACAGGTTTGTTGGCTGACGAGCTTAAGCTGAAGACAAAAAACTAGGACACCTCAGACTTGCCACAGATTACCGAAGACCGGGCAGATACCGGACCGATCAGACTGCCCTTTCAAACTCCGCTGTGGCTGTGGCGATTTGACTGCCACTTGCGAAAGGTGTCTAGAGTTCCATCTCTAGTCTAGTAAGTACTACCCCTCCAACGCAATCAACGTGCTTGCGAAGGGGGAAGCTCTCCTGCCTCGACGTGGGGTCATGATCCTAGAAAGTCCCACAGCCAACAAGTGGCATGCAAACTACGATAACATCGGTCTAGTGTGATTCTTGAGTCTTGGGGTTTGGCTGTATTCGGAGGAGGTCCCAGGGTACGTTCCCGGCCAGGTCCTTTTGCTCATTCTTAACCATCCTTCTTGTCTGTCCCTCCCACTTAGATCACTTCCCTACCTCTCCCTTACCACCGCCGGCCTACTTATAGCTCCAGGCCACATCTTCTCAGTAATGCTTTTCGCATTGCCCGAGCGATGGTCTTCTTGAAGACTGTCATCATGCTCCCCTATTTACAGTCTCTTCGTGCAAATTTTAGGCTTCATCCGTGAATTTTGCTACGCTGTGCGATGATTGACATGTGAATTATTCTGTGTTTGATACCTAGCCCCGATGATGCGAGAAGGCCGGCTGCCAAGTTCTTCCCAACAATCAAGCTCTCCCCAATCGCCGCCAGCCAAGTTCATCTAACACGGTGGAGACGGTCGCGGGGACGTGAGGGTAAGGTTTGAGAACTTGCAGGCGGCGTTTCGATGGGCCTATCGCCTGCGTACTTGGTTGGACGCACAGTCAGGTGAGTGAACATCATACTTCGTGAACCGAACAAGTGAGACACTCAATTCATCTTCGCTACGCGAGCTTCGTCTATCGCACTTCAAGGATTATCAGGACTGTCTAGCCAGTCGGAAAAGTCTAGTATGTAGAGCGACTTGCTGGAGTAAGTGAATAGTCACGTGTTCTCGAAGGTCCGACTCGGATGAGTCCGGCGCTGGCACCAACTTCTCGAGACTGTGATTCGTGCATGAGACCGCAGTTCGTGAAGTATTGCCGTAATCCACTCACGGCGACAAAAATAGGCCAGAAGACCTCTCTGACACTCGACTGTTCCGAGCAATGTGGCGCAGTAGGTACGCCTTGTGCATCTTGTGGGAACGCTTCTAATTCTCAGCAGCACGCATACAAATGCCTCGTCCCAGCGACTACCAATCGTGTCCCGCCTACACTTTTCCGTAACTTCTGCTATCAGCAATCATGTCTTCATCGCAAACCGACATGCTTGTAGCTCAATTTGCCAGCTAGTACGTCCTTTCCTCCCATTCGTCCACGTAAGTATACCGTTACTCAAAGTCGCTTGAATACACAGCCTTAGAGAGAACTATTGTTTTCTCGCCGGTGCAGGTATACAGGACTCGCTCGTCATGAGAATCTCAGGGCCGCGTCGCTGATAAATCGGTGTTACAGTCCTCTTCATATATGACTCAGTGATAATGACCGGAGAGGAGATACGGTGTTTCTGGGGACGAAAAGTGACTGGTGCCTCCGTACTGTTCTGGCTAAACAAGTACATAGCTATGCTCTACTTCGTTTGGATCCTCGCGACCTACCTAGGGCTACCAAATAAGGTGTGCGGCCTATTCTGTAGCCCTCCACCCGTGCTGACTGCTCTTCACTCCGGCAGAGGTAAGAGGAACTCGCAGCAACTGTCTTTTTCGCGAGCCTGGAATTGCCTCAAATTCTGTAGCTGTGATCCTACCTCGAGGGGGGCTGGAGTTGTGGAGATCTCTCTGTATATCGTCCTGGCAGGTAAGCATCTCCCATATTCGGTGCCCAAACGCAGCTCAGCAGCGGCTTACGTCCATGCCATGATGATAGCATTCACCGGCTTACGTGTTCATGCCCTTCGCAGATGTTCCCTGCTATCCCTCGTGACATTCCTTATTTCTGCAGTACCCGCGGGGCTGAACTCTGCAAGTTCTTCTTCATCATGATGTGACATCGTTGCACGAGCTCTCATATGATTGATGATGGATGGTCTGATAGGCTCGATTCTCATTTGGAGTCAACGGCGAGATCACGGCCTTCGGGTGTCTGACCGTGGACAAGACCCCGTTCAACTTCAGGAAAATGTATTGCTCGTTCGCTGCCATAATCATCGTGGAACTGATCTTTGAACGCTTCATATGCAGATGTAGGCTGAATCTCTACGTTTTCATCCGGTCGTCACTCACGAGGTAAGACGACAGTGATCATCGTGTCCCGTTCTTGTCAGATAGCAGCGGACTGCGTTGCTATCGGTGTGACGTGGTTCGCGATGCACCAAGGTTACGGTATTCGCCATATGGCCGGAAGGAAAGGGACACTTTCTAGGGTGCTTCTATTGGACGGTGAGCGTGTGCTTTGTGCCGACATGTCAGGACACTGATGGCCTCTAATGCAGGGATTATTTATTTCCTGTGAGTCGCACACTTTTGATGTGTACCATATCTCAGACGGGCTCTTCCAGCGTACTCGCCATTGTGAGCTCTGTACACATGGCTTTCACACTGCTCTCGGTGAGTCCGCACTCTGTCTCATAATGCTGGCATCAGGACACTGACGCAGTGGGTTATGGTAGCTGGACGCGACGTTGCTACAAGGCTCACTAAGCGATGTGACCTACTTCACAACCCCGTATGTGCACGACTCTGTCACCGATGATAGTCTTTTATTGATACTACACCTCTCCCGGACTGCGGCCGCTTAGACTATTCGCCATCTGCCTCTCCCGCTTCCTCCTGCATCTGCAATCGGCAAACCTCCGGGCGCTCGCTGGTATGGATACTTCGGAGGCGTTGACGGCGTCTCAGAACAGCTCGCTAGTCTTTGAGCGAGTCGTTGGATCAATCGGGGCCATAATTGAGCCAGAAGATTATCTTCCAGCGAAAGGCGACTCGGAAGACAGCAGCTACCGCGCAGACGAATGAAGAGGTATAACGGACATGAAAGAGGAGAGTTGTCCGGATCCCGCACCCTTTGTTAGTGGAACCAATTGGTGACACATATGTACCTGCTGATGCTCCTCCTGATCCATACCCAGTGAAGGATGACGGCGCTGTTTGAACCGCCGGTCTGAGGCCGTGCGCTGATTCCAGTCGCGAATCGCCACAACGGTTGCTGTAGGATCATTTAGAGCTGTCTGTAATGTACACTTGGCCTGTATCGAATTATCTTGTTATGTCGAAACGCACGCAGCGTGTCAACGTCAACACCAAGTAGTACCTGGTTAAAGACAGTCGATTGCAGTACCTCATTGAGCTGCACCTGCTTCGAATCGAGACAAAACATTGCCATACTGTTTTTGTCTTTATACCGCTGTAGAGAAGCAGTGATGTTCAACATAGGCGAGTTACTCATACCGGTTTTCAATTGCTTCCTCCGATCCTGAATTGTAGGTGGTGAAGCACTTGCAAAAAGGTTCAGATGGTTGGAGGTAACGAGGCTAAGTAGTACGAGTAGCCCGGGCCAAAATTCACATGCATCGCAGTGAACGCCCGTAGCGCGGCGTAGCGGTAGCCGGATGGCCAGTGAAACGCCTCGTATAACAAGCTATACCCCGCAGCCTTCCCCACACCTCCATGATTTCCTCAAGGCTCCCCAGGCTACCCCGTCTTGTCTGGTCTGCGTCGCGCGCAATGTCTACAACGCCCTTCAGCACGACGCGGCCGGCAAATTGGAAGGCTCTCGCGCCCCCGCCCCTCCCCGGCCCGACCTTCGCGGCTCAAGCAAACCTGCCCCGCCTCCCCGTCCCTGCACTCTCAGAAACACTCACGAAGCTCAAGGAGACCCTCAAGCCTATCGCGTGGTCTGAGCAGGAGTATGCGGACGCCGTCAAGGCGGTGGATGAGTTTGGGTCAAGCCCGTACGCGCGCGAGCTCCAGGACAGGTTGCAGAAGCGAAGCCAGGAACCAGGGAGAGTACATTGGTTGGAAGAATGGTGGGATGATTTAGCATACATGGGGTACCGCGATTCGGTGAGTAGTACACTGGATTAATACGGTTGCATATGAATCTCAATTCGTATTACAACCTAGGTCGTGGTGAACGTTTCTTATTACTGTACGTGGAACAGTGGGCTCGATAGATAGATTGTTCCGAGCGCGAGCCTCCTTCACCCGCCAGATGGATTCAAGGAGCATCCGTCAAGCCTCCCACAAACGCCGGTGCACCGCGCCGCGTCCCTTGTGCGTGCCGTTATGGCGTTTCGCGAGCAGTTCAAACTTGGTCAGATACCTCCGGAGGCGACGAAGGAGGGTCCCATTTGCATGGACACATGGAGGTACGTTTCGTAACCAAGACTCTGTTGCCCTCAACAATTCAACTTCATAGTACCTGCCCAGGTGGATGTTCGATTGCTGCCGCATCCCCGGAGCAGGGCTCGATTGGGCTGTGAGCCATGCGAAGGAGGGGGACAACGGGCGGTCTGGGCACGTCGTTGTGTTACACCGTGGACGTGTATGGAAGCTTGAACCTTGGCAAGATGGCAAACTCTTGTCTCTCGACGAACTCCAGAGGTATGGATGTCCGCATATTGTCCCGCGCGTACTGGCTGACGCCCTTGGCGCAGGCAAATACAACATATATACGACAACACCAACAAGGAGTACCCCGGCGTCGGCGTACTGACCGCTTCCAATCGCGACGTCTGGGCAAAGGTGAGTCTGCACTGGGCGTTCTTCCTACCTCTCCGATTCATGTCCCCTTCTCGCAGGACTTCCAAACGCTCGCTGCAGATCCTCATAACGCGCACATACTGACCCAGATCCACTCCTCCGCCTTCGTCCTTTCCCTCGACACAGAGTCCGCCTCCTCTTTTGTCGAGCACTCACGCCTCCTCTGGCACGGCGCGGTCGTTCCCCCTCCTCAGCCCGGCATCTCGCATGCACAGCCGCAGCTCGGTCTTCGCAACCGCTGGATGGACAAGCCCTTGCAGTTCGTCGTGCTTGCGGACGGCAAGGCGGGCCTAGTCGGAGAGCACTCCGTCATGGACGGCACGCCCACTGCGACGATGTGCGACCGCGTTTTGGACCTCATCGCAGCGCCCGACTTCGCCACCACCGCCAACTCGTCCGAACAATCTACTCTGCGCGCGAAGCAGCTTCCGGAACCGCTCGACTGGAACGTCAGCCCCGAGATACAGAAAGCGATCGACTCGGCAACCGAAGCCGCGGTGGCGCTCATCTCCTCGCAGACCCTCCAAGTCGTCCGCACGCCCTACGGTAAGGCCGCTGTGAAGGCATTCGGCGTGTCCCCCGATGGCTGGACGCAGCTTATTATCCAGCTCGCGTACGCACGCCTGCTCAAGGCCAAAGGCTGGAAGCGCAACGGGGGCACGTACGAGGCCGCGAGCGTGCGCAAGTTCCTCAAGGGGCGCACAGAGGCGATCCGGGTCGTGAGCGAGCAGAGCGACCGTTGGGTCGCAAGCATGGACGATCCCGCCGCGGATGCGAGGCGGAGAGTGCAGCTGTTCGCAGAAGCGATCAAGACGCACGGGACGTACGCGCGGGCGGCGGGCAACGCGCACGGGGTGGACCGCCACTTGCTCGGGCTGAAGCTGCTGGTGCGTGAGGGCGAGCAGGTGCCAGAGGTGTTCTCGAACCCGGTCGTGAAGCGCTCGTCGTACTGGGTGCTCAGCACATCCGCGATCAACGCGAAGAACTTCGGGCCGTACGGCTGGGGCGAGGTCGTGCCCGACGGGTTTGGCGTTGCGTACACGACCGGGTTCGACGACTTCCTGCAGTTCACGGTCACGAGCCGCACGGAGATGCCGAATGACGAGTTTTGCGAGGAGCTCCAGCGCGCGGCGAGGGACATATATGACCTGTTCGCTAGTCAGAGCGCCACACAGAAGGCGAAGTTGTAATGTGCAAGACTTGTTCGGATGCTTTGGGGTCTTGGGGAATTCTGGACAGTACGTCCGTTATCCGTCATCTGATTCTCAGTCAATACACATGTGTGGATGCAGCTAGCATTAGCAAGTCATAGTACACAAGACATCATTTCGCTTCCAAGCACTTGTCCTGATGTTACAACAAAATGCGTGTGTGTATACGAGTCCTCGCTGTCATGACGGCCGCAGGAGGCCAGTACGGAGGTGCAGCCGGTAATGGATCAGAGTCTTCCTACGCAACTTAGTCAGCGCACACCCTGTAATCTGCTTCGCTCCAGGTTGGCCGGGCAGCAAGATCATAGTGACTCTACTGTTCGGCAATGATTATGCCGATGGTGAATGTCGTTCTTAGATTCGTGTGAATTATCACGAGCCCGCAGTCCAAGACAAACGGGTCTCATTTCTATCCCTCTACTCCGCTCACAACTAAATCTAACGATAGTGTGCTCGAATGGCATTCAACGATAAGACGGTGGACTCTAAGCCCACAACGCCCATTCGCAGAGCAGGTACGGTTTCCTATCTACTATCACGGAAATATTCCTGACCGCGTCTTAGGGGAACTTGAGCAATACTACAACGTCGCCAGCCGCATAGGTATCACCCAATGGGTCATCGTCTCTGCGCGCTATGAGCACCCTTCGCTAAACATCGTCAGCAAACCGGTCTTGTTTACGGCGCTCGGCGAGGTTGTGCGCAGCTTGGCTGCGTTGCACGCGCGCTTGCCGCCGCCCTCTGAGCCTCCTATATGGCAACGCCTGCCCTCCGTCGATCTAACCAAGGTGGTGATATGGCTCGACAGAAATCGCGACGACCTGAAGGCGATCTATGAAGAAATCTGTATCACGCCAATGGAGTTTTCGGAGGACGTGCCCTGGTGGAAGTTATATGTACTCCGCGACGGGACGGTTGTCTTCGCATTCAACCATACCATCGGTGACGGTCAGAGCGGCCTCGCTTTCCACAACGCGCTATTCCACGCGCTAAACAGCCTCAAGGATGAAGACATACCCTCCGAGCACTCGGGCCTTGTCACAGACCTACCCCAAAACCTCCCGCTGACGCCGTCCCTCGAAGAAGCCGCGCCCCGTCAACTCGCCATCCCCTTCTTCATGTTCATCCGCGTCGTATTGGAGACGTACCTCCCTTTTCTCTTTTCCTGGGATAGAAAGTGCGTTTGGAGCGGAAATCCCATCCCAACCGTGATCACGCCCGAAGTCAACGTTCGCATCCTGCGCTACTCTGCTGAAGATGCCACCACGCTCCTCAAGCTCTCGCGCGAACGCCAGGCGACGCTCACCGCTACCCTGCACACCCTCGCATTCGTCGTGCTGTCAAGGCTCATCCGCGCGCTGCCGAACGGAGAGGGAGAGAAGTACCAGAAGATTGTAACCAGCTATCCGATCTCGATGCGCAGGTATACCGGCGCGCCCGAGACCGCGATGTGTGTCCATTTCTCGCACAGTCAGGAGCCGCAGGATCTGCTTCCTGCCAGTGCGGGCACGGACGCGAAATCCTTCCCTTGGAATGCAGCCAAGAGGCACACCGAGTTCCTCAGGGAGGAGCTCCTGCATACCGGCCCGATCATTGGGATGTTGCAGTTCCTCTTCGGTCGTTACGAGGAGTACTTCCGTGGACACCTCGGCAAGAAACGCTCAGCAGGCCTTACCATCTCGAACCTAGGGACATTCAATCCGAAGCGCCCGAAAGGCGTTGAGGGGGCATGGACGATCAGCGACACACTGATTTCACAGGGCGACGCAACCCTCGGCGCAGCACTGAAATTGAACGTTACTGGCTCGCCGGAGGGGGGCCTTGGGATCTTAGTCACGTGGGGAACCAGTGCGGTCGAGAAGAGCTTCGCTGAAGAGTTCGCCCGCGGTTTCGAGGACGGGTTACAAGATCTGATTAGGGGTCAGTAGGCATAGTACCAGTCTTGCAAGACCAAGCTGTCATTCTGGAGGAAGCAACATGGGCTGCCAAATAATTGAGGGGGCGATGCAAGCAGGTATGATTCAGAGTTTCTGCTATCAGGATGCTGGAGGATAGAAGGCATAGTAAGAGCTGATAGAGGAGTAGTAATGGAGAAGAGACTGTCGAACGGAGTCCTGGGCCTAGATGGACTGCTGGAGGCGAATGAAGCGTTCCGCCCTTCTTCGTAGATGAGCATCATGTTGACATCGAACATTCGTAGGAGGCAGTACGCTTCGTCCTCGAACTTTGTGGTCTGCGGTTGATAAGTCCATGACATACAGTACTGAGCAACGGACACGCGAGGTTGAGAAAGGATCGACCTATACAGGCTTCCGTGGAGTCGAAATTGAACTTCTTGTTGACGTTTGTGAACCTGACAATGAGAACAGACCGACCTTACAGTCCCAGTCGGCTCGGCTCGCTCCGATCGTGCGTGTGCAACATTGTCTGACTCTTGCATGTTCTGCATCGAAGACACCATTGATGTGAGGCGCGGACAATACGGAATCTTATGTCCGTTGCTCACCATCGACATCTGAAGTGCGAATGGAAGGAGACGGGTACACACCAAGCATTTCTCAGCCTTCACTCAGGCGTTCGCGGTCCTCTGCATCGATCACGAACACGACAGCATGGCAGTCATCGTTTGCGTACCAAACGTGACTTGATGAGCTTGACTGGCTGACGTTGGGCTGAAGGAGCGACTACAATCGTTGATGTTCCAGCGTCGAGATATTCTGAGAGGGGGGCAAACACATTGGCCTGGTGGTCTAGTAGTATGATTCCTTCTTAGGGCTTCGAGGCATTTGGAGGAGGTCCCGGGTTCAATTCCCGGCCAGGCCCTTTTGCCCATTGTGTTAGAGCCAACAGGGCCAGCTTCAAGATGCAACGCTCGTTCTTGGTCGTCTGTTCCCATGCGCAGCCGTCCAACTCAAATTGTACTTACAGCGCCTTGCATAAGTCCGTGAACGCGCGGATTTTTTTCTCTCCGGCGTCTAAACCACCCGACCTGCCTAAACAGGCCATATCACGGTCACAGGGACTACTCCATGACAGCGCATCACGGCCCCGTTGGTTGACCACACGCGTACCCAGGTAAATCCACAATGTTTTGAAGTATGGATATGCGTGCGGTACTTCCATGTCTGTATTTGAGTGCCCATTGGCCCCCAGGGGATCCTGTACCCTGATCTAAACAGGAGGTACCATAGTAAAGGTGCAGTCGCATATACATGATCATGCTCTCACTACGGGCACCGCCTCAAATCGTTCTTTGTCAAAGGGCTGTAGAACCTCTGAGCAAGTACAACTTTCCCATTGCCGACCCTTCAGCGTCCTTTGGCACGCGTCGGCAAAGGGACAAGTTACGACTGTCCCGAAAACAAACCTCCGTTTCACGCGAAGGGATCCCGAGCGCTGCCCGTCGTGTCTGGGCCTGTGACCATGATGTGGCCTGTTTAGGCAGGTCGGGTAGGGTAGACGCCGGAGAGAAAAAATCCCGCGCGTTCACGGACTTATGCAAGGCGCTGTAGTGTGGTCGACCGTCGAACACGCTGTCTTTCGAACCGCCCATAGATGGAACGGCAAGTACTCTGATGTTGCTGGTATCCTTGTGCACCGCATGTTCCAGTCTCCAAGTCAGACAATGGCGAACAGGCCGCGGCGCGTGGGGTTAGGACGTCTCCCCCGGTGAGTCTCGCCGGCGGCTGCTCGGTCTCTCCATCCTCCTTCCCCGCACCTCATTTTCTCTTCTCAGCTAGCCATTCATAATCATATGCTTATGGGCGCAAAGCTCGGAGGCACCCGAACGTTGATCGTCACGATGCGCTGCCAGCTCGACTGCGAACTGTCGCCGTGTTGACCGACATCACGCTGCTACATACCGATCGCTTTGCGTTGTGCTCGATAGGTCGTGTAGTGATCAGCACTCACACGCCTTGAGATCACCTCGCGTAATGGTGTGCCACGCTCTGTTAGTGTAGCGAGGTTTTCGCCATCAGCGTACGATGAGTACTACATAGTAAGTAGTACACCGTGGGCTAACGCGTTTGCAATAATATGATGGCCCTGCTTCAAGTACGCAGCTCACCCATCCCTCGACTTCGACCCCGCATCCTCCGCCCCGCTATCAAAAGTCAACGTTACCGTCGACAAGCCAGTTCTCCGCTCAACTGTTCGCCTATCCTTCTCGTCTATCCTGGGCAGACCGCTATGGCGGAGCTTCTCTTTAACATCAAGGGCCAGCTGAAGCTGCTTCAGCAGTCCCTACTCCCGCCCAAAGCGACATTCAGCCCAGACCAGATTCCTGACCTGACAGGGAAGGTTACACTCGTCACCGGTGTGTATTCATGGCTCAAAGGCGCGCGCGCGCGTTTGCGGTGGTACTCTGACACGCGCATAGGCGGTAATACCGGGGTCGGCTACGAGATCGTTAAGGAGCTGCTGAGACACAATGCAAAGGTATACTTAGCCGCACGGAGCGAGGAAAAGGCCACCGCCGCCATTGAGCGGCTGAAGAAGGAGACCGGGAAGGAGGCGCATTTTCTGCATCTCGACCTCGGCAATATCGCGTCGGTAAGGAAAGCAGCAGAGGACTTCCTCGCAAAGGAGACTGCACTTCATACGCTCTTCAACAACGCGTGAGTACGTTCCAGATCTCCGGGCTGCCCTCAAGCTGAGGCTCGCGCGCACGCGCAGGGGCGTGATGTGGTCTCCCGTGGAGGACGTCACCGCTGACGGGTACGACCTGCAGTTCGGGACGAACGTCCTCGGGCACTTCCTCCTGACGAAACTTCTCCTGCCCGCGCTGCTCAAGGGCAAGGAGTCCTCCGGCGACGGCCATGCGCGCGTGATCACGACCACCTCCCCCTACGCGTACATCGGGCACATCAACTTCGACACGCTCAAGGACGGCCCCGCGCGCCGGAAACAGAGCACCGAGGTCCTGTACCAGCAGAGTAAGCTTGGGGACATCCTCGTCGCGTTCGAGCTCGCGCGGAGGTACGGGGAGCAGGGGATCGTGAGCGTGACGCTGCACCCGGGCATTCTGAAGACGGACCTGCTGAGGCACACGAACTTCGTGAAGAGGGCGGCGTTGGTGTGTATGCTGTGCCAGTCCTGCGGTGCGACTGCTCACGGGCCAGCGTGTTGTAGGAATCGGTGTACTACCCACCGGCGATGGGTGCGCTTACGCCGCTGTATGCGGGAACTACGCCGGAGGGCTTGAAGCTGAATGGAAAGGTGCGTAAGGGTATGACGTCTATCCTGAGAAGCCATCGTGTTGACAAAGCCTTGCTCAGTACTTGATCCCCTGGGCTCGCGAGGCGGAGGTCTACAACAAGGAGGCGTACGACGAGGATCTTGCTCGCCGGCTGTGGGAGTGGCTAGAGGAGCAAGTAAAGGCGGCTTAGACACCCGCTCTTCGTCTCTGTCGTCCACACTAGGCTTGCCACAAAGCGGTTGGAAGACTTCTCTCATCTCTTCACTGCCGGTATCTCTTTGCGCACAACCCCAACATACGCTTATACATTCCGCATATCGCATCCTCTGATACCCCATGCATTTAATGCCATACAGCGTGCTCTACGTCTCAGTTCCATCATATTTGTGCATGTCGTTGAGTGCGTCGTCGGATCGCTTGGAGCCTCGATTAGGCCGGACGACTACTTCTAGCGAAATTGCCCAAGGTAATGACCACGGTCGACTCTGGCAGATTAGCCAGGCCCTAGTAGGTCACTGTTGTATACCTACTTCATGTCTCCCGGTTGCTCGATGTGCAGCGAGATTGTACTATGCTAGAAACGCCGCAAATGTCTTGGCTAGGTATGTTCAGTTCTGTGCTTGGAGGCCGTTGTACGGGCATTTATGGAGGCCGCTTCCGCACCACGCCGTTCTATACAAACCCCGATGCTTTCGGAGGTGACGTGCAATGCGTCATCGACGAAT
This sequence comes from Dichomitus squalens LYAD-421 SS1, assembly GCF_000275845.1. Classification (NCBI taxonomy): domain Eukaryota; kingdom Fungi; phylum Basidiomycota; class Agaricomycetes; order Polyporales; family Polyporaceae; genus Dichomitus; species Dichomitus squalens. The sequence goes on along the minus strand of NW_006766914.1, from coordinate 84,481 downwards.
TGTTGGAGGCGCCAATGTCTCGAAGTGGCGTCCGGGGTCGCGAGCGCCCATCCTCGAACTTGCATTTAGCTGCCGTCACCATGGAGCACAGTCTGTGTACTCTACCAGGATGTCTCAGACAGCGAGCGCATCACAGAAATCTCGTGCAGAGTCCTCTCTACAACATCGTAAACACCAAGCAGCCTCACAATCGCATGGCATCCTAGAGAAACTGCAACATGAAGCGCAGGAGACGGGTTCGCATGCCTGGGCAGCCTTCTCTTCGTTTTCATGGCTATGGCCCATACGCGGGGTGGTGTACTCCATAACCCGTAAGTCGATTCACCCTGGCATCCTGAATGTCGGAAACACTTACGGAGCTGATATCGCAGACCCTCAAATCATCCTTTCAGTCCGCCATGTTATCCTGAAGTCCCTCGTCACCTCCATCGTAATATTCGTCGTACTGGCCTCCTTCACATTCGTCCCGCAGATGGCTATCCTTGCCGTATTCACAGGCCCTCTCTCCCCCATCTTCGCTGTCGTTCTCGTCGGCGCGGAGGCTGTCATCCTAATCTCCCTCTTCGCGCGGGCCCTCTTCCTCGAGCCCGCCCTAACGCGCGTGTTCGACGCAACGCTCGCTTCGCAAGGACAGACGCAGCTCGTGCAGGCGGCGAAGACGCGCGATGCATCTGCGACGGCACGGAATGTGGGAAGCCAGTTGGTGAAGCCCTTGCAGGCCCTGTCCTCAGATGGTCTGATTCGCTACGCCCTATCTCTCCCGCTGAACTTCATCCCTGTCGCGGGCACCGTCCTGTTCCTCCTCTACAACGGACACAGGGCGGGGCCGGGCTGGCACTCGCGCTACTTCGACTTGAAAGGTTTGTCGAAGAGTGAGCGTGCGGCGTTCGTCGAGAGCCGCAGGGCAGCCTATACTGCGTACGTCACCTTTCCGTGTATGCTTGGTCGAGTGCGCAGCTGACTGGGGTCTCGTCGTAGCTTTGGTATGATGACGCTGCTGCTGAACTTTGTGCCTCTTATCGGGTTGCTCTTCAGCTTCACGAACACTGTCGGTGCGGCGCTCTGGGCGGCAGAGCTCGAGGCGAAAGCGAACATTATCGACAGCGAGGTCGGTTCTCGGGGAGAAAAGAAGTTGCAGTAAAGTCAAACCGGGATTTGCACGACTTACAAGAACTTGACGAAATGTACATCAGTACGATTCGGTATAGTGGGTCTTTTGTAACGCATACTCGTGCTCAATTGGTACATATTTCCCGAATGTCGGAACGTCGCTCAATAAGGCGACCGTCTAATTTGTCATTGTTCAGGCAAACAGGTTCCGTGATGTCGACCGAAGGACTCGGAAGGTGTTCTGCAGCTGTCTGCACGCTGTCAGCCCTTGTTATGGCAACTTCGTGGGGAAGCAGGGTCTATTTTCGCCTACCCATAAATACCCCTGCTGCGGAATTAGCATCCACTGTATCTCTGTTCCTTCTATCTTGTGTACCCTGCTGGCAAATCTCAACTCGTTGAAATCATCGCCCACACCAAGGTGTCTGTGATCGATCTGGGCGTCATGCTTTTGAGAGGCCTTTTCGACTTCGACCAATCCCGCCTTCGGGAATACAGATATGGGAGGATTTGGGAAATGCATGCTCAAGAGAATGCAGAAGACTCCCATCAGAAGCCCAGCGAGGTCTGGGCGGTCGCCTGCGACGAAACCTTCTGCAAACTGATGTTTGTATTGCACTGACTCGACTCCGGTGCCGCCGGAATTTTGACATCCATCTCCATGTGCGCGATGCCGATCGTGCCTGGCCAGTATCCCCGACGACAAGACAAGAGACAATTTCGACAATTTACAAGTCGTCCAACGATTGCGACGGAGGTCTTGCAGGAATTTTGCGAGTCCAAATCCCCACCCCCCGTCGCAGGGTGCTCTCCTCGCCCATCAAGGAGCGGACCGCGGATACTCCACTTTGCGTGTCATACAACAGAGACCCTGCGGTCGTGGGGTTGCATGTATTTCTCGTGTTGAATAGTCTAATTTACTAGACGCTGACGTCGATGCTCTTTGTAACACAGGATTTACCCTATAAATGGAAAATAACGCCAAAATGTCAAGGGATCGCCCATTTGTACAACATTCCGCCGCGAATTGTTACGCGCGATGCTAACCGCATGTCGGCAGATTAGTCGAGACGCCCAATATCCTTGCCAAGCCATCCGTTGCGACCCCTCTTGTTCCCAACCTGCCATCTGGCATCTGCTACATACTTCCACTCCCTACGTCGCATTGTGAGTTGCGCCCTCTGCGGCTTGACCTCAACAAACAGCACCCATCATGCTGCCCGTCTCTGCGCTGTCCGCTCTTTTGGCTGCTTCGCTCTCTTTCGACCTCGTCAACGCTCACGGCCACGACGACCACGCCCAACTGCACAAACGCCTGGCTGCCGCCGCCGCCCCTTCATCGCCCGCTGCTGCTGGTGCCGTGGGCACCGGCAGTTACACTGTACCTCCTCTGGCGAGTATTACGTCGGGCATGCCCGCTGGTCCGACCCCGACGCTCGCGACAACCTTTACCCCCGGCGCCGTCCCGAGCCTGTCGGGCGCACCCCCGTTGCCTTCTGCCTGTACGTGCCTCGAATGTCTTGCCATGTCGCATGTCGACGTATTTTTTGCTGACACCCAACGTCGAAAGTCGTGTTCAACGCGGCCGACTGGCCAGCTTTGGACGTAATCCCGCCTACCGGTACGTGTCTCGTCTTCGTTTTTCAGGCGTTTGTCGCTTCGCGTCTGCCGAGCGGCGCTCATCGACAGTGTTGCAGATTCTGCCGAGGTGCAAGAGTGGATGAAGGAGCTCGACGGGGTCGACATTCCCAACATCACCCCTACGGTCGACGGTAGCTGCGCGAACGACGCACAGGCCGCCGCGCAGGCCCAGCAGCGTGGCTGGTGGACGTGCGGTGGTTATACGTCTGGCAACGATATCGTCGCGTGCCCTGACAAGCTCACTTGGGGTGTCAGTTTTGACGACGGTCCGGCCCCATACAGTAAATTGTCTATTCATGATTCGTCGTGTGACCGAGTACTGATTTTTGGCTTCAGCTCCGTAAGCCGCAGAAGTCGGATGATCAGATTGGGGTGTCTGACATTTTGATACAGGAAGCTCCTCAACTACTTGGGCGACCACAAGCTTAGCGCGACGTTCTTCGTTGTTGGCTCGCGTGTGGTCTCGTTCCCTCAGATCCTCATCGCAGAGTACATGGCTGGCCACGAGATTTCCGTTCACACCTGGTCGCACCACGTAGGTTCCGACCCGACATGCAATGGATTTAGCGGTTCCTGACTGCCCATCTATCAGCCCCTCACCGCGATGACCAATGAGCAAATCGTTGCTGAACTCGGCTGGACTCGCAAGGCTATCCAGGCCGTGCTCGGTGTCACCCCGACCACCATGCGCGCGCCCTTCGGCGATATCGGTGAGTAGTAGCTTCACGAACCCGGCGCATTGGTTGCTGATCTACGTCGCTATGGCCAGACAACCGTGTTCGTGCGATCTCGAACGCCATGGGTCTCCGCCCGATCATTTGGACGACCGGCCCTGGCGGTCCCTTCGACACCAATGACTGGCGTGTCGCTGGTGGCCTGCACACCGGCGTCGAGCAGCTCGGCATCTTCGAGAGCTTGCTCGGCAACGCGACTCTCATTGACACCGGGTGGGTGTCATTGCCATAGATAAGCCGGTGAGATGAAAAAGGCTGATGCGTCTGGGATAGTTTCATCGTCCTTGAGCACGATCTATTCGAGATCACCGTCGACCTCGCCGTTGGTTACACCCTCGATGCTGCGCAGTCGCACAACCCCGCGTTCAAGGTGAGCGGTGTTGTCTCAGACGTGCGTATGGAGTCCTCGGAAACGCTAATATTGTCTTGATGTGCATAGCTCGAGTCCATCGGCCGCTGCATGAATTTCGCGCCCAACGACTTGTATAAGGAGACGGCCACGACGGACATAGTCAACTCCAACTCGAGCAGCTCGTCCAACTCGTCTTCGACATCGACCAGCTCCGGGTCCAAGTCCAGCTCTGGGACCAAGTCAACGGGAGCGAGCGGGTCGAAGGCGTCGGGCAACACAACTGGGGCCGCGAGCGACAACGGTGCTGCGGGCCTGCGGTTGCCCTCGACGGTGTTTGCGGGCGTCGTCGCCGCTGCTGTCGCTGCGGTCTTCGCGGGCTTTTTGTAAAAGGTGTCGTCGTCGTCAGGAATGTGGGCCTGGCTCGCAGCCATTACTACAAGCTACTACACACGGCTATAGCTACTGTTTTAGACTTGATACAGAAGAAGCCAATATACCATGGACCTCGACTATCTGGTATATACGTCGAGATCCAATACAGTATTCATTCCTAATTCATGTGGTATGGTCGGAGTGCGATTGTGACAAGCGGTCTCTGAGGGGATTTGGTACGGCCCTTCGAATTGTATACACTGCTCTCGAATCCTACCGTAAAAGAAGACGCGAAGTACGATTGATCAGACAACAGACCAAGGAAGGATGGCCTGACTCGGAGGTTCGATGCGAAACCGGGGCGAGCGGACCATGGAGTAAGCGCCATTGACGAGCGCAGATCGCCGGATGCGATGGGCGAGTACTGCCACCTTCCGCACTGTCCCCTCGTCCATAACATATACCTCGCGAGCTGGCCTTACCTCAATCTCTCAACATTCTTGTGTCTATCAGCTCTTCTCGCTCGCCGTCGACTCTAGCGTTCTGCAGCGCCTCGGACACCACCGATGTCGTCGCTTATCAACACCGTCAGGTCCAGTGCGTCTGCGTTCATGCGTTCTCTCGCGCTCGGGAGCGTGGAGACCAGTATGAGAATCTGACTGGGTGCGGCCTTAATGATCGACAGAGTTCTTGGAGGCGATCCGGTCTGTGAATCCGCCTGGGCGATGGAAGATCCTCGTCGTGGACGAGCACTCGCAGCGCCTGATTGGGTCGGTCTTGAAGCAGTTCGATATATTGGAAGAGAATGTCACGCGTATGTCCCCCTCGTGCATCTCTCGTGCGCTCATAAACGCTTAACGACGCGCTTGCTGCATGTGCCAATCATACACCGTACTCTTCTATCTCGCGATGTTCCTTCTCAACGTTGCTGCTCCGGACGACTTGGTTGACCTCCGACATGCGCCACTTTGCCATGAACCGCCCTTGTCTTGTATCCTGGTCTTCGCCTGTCTTTCCCTCCAGTGATCGAGTCCATCACGAGCAACCGCGAGCCTCAGCAATTTGAGGCGATATACCTCGTCATGTCCACTTCTCAGAACGTGGACAGGATTATCCGAGACTTCTCCAATGGCCAACAACAGTACTCCGCGGCGCATCTGTTCTTCGTTGACGGTATGTGGCTTCTGTCTGTTCATACGGCGGGGCATAGACCTACGGTATAGCCGCATGCGTGACTTGCGAATGTACACCACTCTAGAGCCTGTGTGTTACACTGTCGACCAAGCTGCGCGATGCGGCTGTGGCATAGATCCATGCCCCCAGCCGGGCCTACGTATGCGGCATCTGACATTGGTGGGAAGGCCTGCCGGAGCACCTATTTGAGCGTTTGACGTCTTCGCCCGCCGAGCCATACCTGAAGGCGTTGCAAGAGCTATTCATTAACTTCTGGGGTACGTCGGTGTGTATGTTGCGGTATACTTACAAGACTAATTGGCGAGCATCTAGCGATTGAGGGACAGGCATTCACTGTTCGTAATCCGGGGTCATTTTTCAACATCTACAGCCCGCCACGAAGTGAGACGTCGTTTAAGCCTATGCGCGACCGGCTAGACGAAGAGCTTCGGTTCATGAGCAAGATGGTTGGTATTCGGGCAGCTACCCGTGTACCTGGCAACTTGCTGAACCGCACTTATTAGATCTCGAACGTCTGTCTGACGCTAAACGAATATCCCTACGTCCGCTACTACCTACCTTCGCACCACCAGCCTCTTGGACCTCTGAAGCCGCACGCAAGCACGCGACCACCTCCCCCGCCAGAAGGCAGTGGGCGATGGCGGACCAACCTAGCGCGAGGGGACCAGGCGCGTGCGTACGAGAGCGTAGAAGGCGATTACATTTCGAAGATCCTGGCGTTCATGGTCCAGCAAAACTTGGACGAGTACAAGAAGGCAAACCCTGACTTTCCGAAACCCTCGGACCCGCCACGGCCGCGGGGGACGCTCATCATCACGGATAGGGCGATGGATACCATGGCGCCGTTGCTGCATGAGTTTACGTACCAAGCCATGGCGAACGACCTGCTTCCTATCCAAGACGGGACGTCATACACGTAGGTGTTTTCAGGCACACGCGCGCGTGTGGGTAGATGAGGAGAGGCTCAAGGTTTTTCTGATTGTTATTGAAATGCACAGATACAAGTTCCAGACACAGACGGGTTTGGAAGACAAGACGGCGGCTCTGTCAGATGCTGATAGTGTCTGGACGGAGCTGCGGCACATGCACATGCGCGAGGCGATCGATAAACTTATGGCGGACTTCAACCAGTTCCTCCAGGATAATGCAGGGTTCAAGGGGTGCGTCATAGCGATCTCGATACGGCAGTAGGCGACCGTATGTGTCATTGTTTTCTGACATGTCGCACAGAGAAGGCGCTGCAAATTTGAACGACATGAAGGATATGCTTGCGAACTTGCCGCAATTCCAGGAGCAACGTGACAAGGTGAGAGATACTGGCATTTTTCGCGGCGGTACCCGCAGCCAATACGGCCGCTATGATTGCAGTTCTCCCTCCACTTGAACATGGCTCAGGAGTGTATGGCAATATTCGAGCGCGACAAGCTGCCTGCGGTGGCGAATGTCGAGCAGGTGCGCAGGGTTTCATCGTGTCATTCGGTCTTGCGTTGAGTTCAGACAGAATTGCGCCACTGGTGTCACCGCGGAGGGCAAGGTTCCTAAGACGCTTGTCGAGGAGATGGTGCCTCTCCTTGATAGCCGCGATGTTGTGTACGTGTCATGACGTCGCCGGGTGCTGTTTAACTTGCGCTGACGAGATTGGTTTTCTGTTTGTGGAAATCCGTTCTCGTGACGTTCTCGCGATAGCAACACGAACAAGGTCCGCATTATCGCGCTGTACATCCAGCATCGGGACGGTGTTCCGGACGAGGACCGCCGGAGGTTATACCAGCATGCACGCTTGACACTGGCGGAGCAAGATGCGGTGAACGCGCTCGTACACCTTGGAGTGCGAATAAGTAGGGTACGTGCACGTCACGTATGCGTCGTACCGGGTTCTGTTACTCACGAATGGTATTAGCAAGCGGGCGATAAAGACACGAAGAAGAAGATCAAGCAGAAGCCTAGCAACGAAGAGGAATACGAGCTCTCACGGTACAAGCCGGTGCTACGAACGGTGCTGGAGGTATGACGACATGGAGCACGCCTGAGTAGCGTTTCTGATGATGGGTGCCTTTCAGGAGCACGTTTCGAACAAGCTCGACCCCACACTGTTCCCGTATGTCAAAGACGCGCCATCGGCGGCGCCCACGACGAGCAGCCTGCGCTCGGCTCCGCAAATACAGCCGGCGGTGTCGCTCCGGAGCCAGAAACCGAGTTGGCACAAGGCGACCAGGGGGGCGGGCACACAGAACGACAACCGCCAGCGGATATTGGTGTTCGTCGCCGGCGGCATGACGTACTCGGAAATGCGTGAGGCCTATCTTCTATCGAAATCGCTCAACAAGGAGATCATCATCGGTAAGTAAGCGCCACGTTGCGCGGCGTGCACCTCCATCGTGAGCAGATCAGCTGAATTCGCCGATGCACGCCGGTCCGCGCTGCATGTGCAATCAGGCTCGACGCATGCGCTCACCCCGCGGCAGTTCGTGGACGACCTGAAGGTTCTCGAAATGGGTGGGATCGGGAGCAAGGCGCTGCCCAACGGGCTGGTGGAGACGACCGCGCCCCCGCGATCGGCGCAGGAGATATACGACCAGAAGTACTTCACGCGCGACGCGCCACCGCCGCCGCGCGCGGCCCCTGCACCGACACCCAAGTCGGGGAGCGGGCGGTTGACGAGGCCATCGCCCGCTCCGTCGTTTGGGGGATCGTCGGCGTCGGTAAACACCAATTACAGCAACAGCGGGTCGATTGGGGAGGAGAAGAAGAAGAAACGCGGCTTCCTGCGGTTCTGATGTGGGGGCTGGGGGATCGACGACCTCGGAAATGGCTTGGACGGTACCGCTCGGTGTATGAGTATCTTATTTGTTCGTATATCCCTCAAGATGTAATGGCGGACGGTATACCACGGAGGTGGGAAGATCTGAGGGAGATGGGGGCTGCCACCGACGTCAGAGAATTTTTGTGATGGTGGCTGCCCGCGAGTGGTTTGTCTGCGGGGAGCTGAGCAGGATGGCAAGTGACGGTTTCGACTCGGAGTCGCCCACCGAGCCACAGTCCCGCGCCCAAGCCTCGCGCCGGCGCCTACCGTACCGTACCACTTGCCCGTCGCTCTCGACGTCGTCCCCCACCCCTCTCCCGTCCGCCGCCACTCTGGCCGCCATGGACCGCCCCATGGGTCCCCGCAGGCCCGACAAGCGCAATGCCGCATACGAGTCCATCTTCGGACGCCCGAGCACACAACATCACCAACTCACTCCCGGTCCTCCCCCGCCCGCCCAGTTCCAGCAGCAGTTCCCCCAGCAGCAGCCCAGCAGCCAGCCGTATCCATATTATCCGCAGTATTCCTCCCAGCTCGACCGCAGGACGTCGACAGCCTCCTTTCGACCCTACCAGCAGCAGCAGGTGCCTCCGAACACGTTCAGGCAGTCCTATTACCCAAATTCATCCCCTTCGCCCCCCAACCCCGTTTCTCAACAGCAGGGCTATCAACCCCCAGCTTACTCCCAGCATCAATACGGCTACGCGGGCTCGCTCGCCCCGCCATCCATCGCAAGCCGGGCTCGTTCTATCGGAAGTGCTCCAGGCGTGATTGCACCACTCCCGGAGGAGCCTCCAGACCCCGCTCTCGAGGCCCTCACACGCTCTGGCCTCACCCCCGCACAAGCGTATCAGGCGCAGGTGTACATGAATAACGGCCCCATGGGGCAACAGCAGAGCTGGCTACAGCAACAACAACACCCGCCGCCGCCGCAACACAATCAGCCCCAACCCCCTTCCCCGTCTCCCGCTCGGTCGGCACCGACCCCTGCCTCTCCCTCGCGCCCGGACGGTCCTCGTGGCCCTCGGCCACAGTCTGTGCAGACGATGCCTCCAGCCTTGGACAAGTTTCCGGAACTCCGGATCAACATCGAAGCGGACGATGGGAGGCTGGGACTCGATTTCATTAACGAGACGAGCTTTGGCAACGGTGACGCCTATGGAAGCAAAGGCGGGCCGGAGGCGACGCCCCCGAGCGACCCGACCACGGAGGACGATTCCAGTGAGCTCCCGTACTCGAAGCCGTACCACACTTCCACCCCCAATAGTGTGCGATCGCGCGTGTCGGTCGCGTCTGGCGTAGGAGGGAGCGTAGATCTCAACTCAAGCGTCGGTCATAGCCACCAATCCTCGTCTCGCCCCTATCCTCTTCAACTTGACACTGCCATCGCCTCTGCACAGGCAGCAGGGGTCAGCATCTCTCCCGCATCTTCCACACTCGTTGACGAGCCCACGCAGATGGTCCATGTCGGTCCTGCACACGCTGGTCCTTCTGGGCGTAGGTCCTCGGAGTCTGCGCGGACCCTTCCGGGACAGTTCCAGTTCCAACGTAATCGCAGCATCACCGACCGCTCGCACTCCATGTCTGCTGCGATGACACCACATATCCGGGCTATGATCGAAGCGGGCCGGACAGGGCGGCCGCCTGTCCCGTCGTCCGTAGGCCCCGGGCGCGACTCGCCACATCCACGTCCCCGGAGGACGCCCATTGTCTACCCCGCGCTTCTGTCGCGCGTCGCGGAAGCGTTCAAGGAGCGAATACAGCTTTCCGATAGACTGAAGGACGGGTTGACGTACAAGGACGCGTTCGACGGTCGCGAAGCTGTCGACACCATCGCGTATATTATCAAGACCACGGATCGTAATCTCGCGCTTCTGCTGGGACGTGCGCTGGACGCGCAGAAGTTCTTTCACGCGGTTACGTACGATCACCGATTGCGCGACAGCTCTCACGACCTCTACCAGTTCCGCACAAAGCTCCCAAGTCCGTTCGTCAGTGGGGAGCTCGCTAATATCCACAACGCCCCGCATGAGCACGGAGAAATTCTCAAGGCCCTCGAGACGCCTCAACCTCTCATCGGCGGGGCCGAACCCAGCGACGGAAACAAGGACAAGGAGAGCCCGTCCCCATCTGCGGAGGACGACTCGGAGAAGAAGGACGGCTCGCGTCCGGGGTCACCCACGCCGTCGGTTACACCGGCGTCGCCGACTGCTGGGCGGCCGCGTGCAGGCTCGATTGCGTCGGACGACGTGCCGCTGCCAACAGGGGTGTTCACGCTGCTGACGGATTGCTACTCGCCGACGTGTACGCGGGACCAGCTGTGCTACTCAATCGCGTGCCCGCGGAGATTGGAGCAGCAGGCGCGGTTGAACATGAAGCCGCAGAGGGAGCTCAAGAAGCAGATCAGCAAGGAGAGCTTGGGCGAACTTGTGGTACGCATGCGGTGTCTGTGTTGCTGGGACGCTCACATGGACTATGTTTCTCGATTTGCTGCTGCGTTTGTGCGCGATGGGTGTTGCGCATGTTACAGGAGGCAGGCACGCTGTGGATCCACACGGTCCCTGCGGAGGTCGTTGCGAGCGTGTCGGACGCGGAAAAGAAGCGACAAGAGGCGATCAACGAGGTCATCTATACCGAGCGCGACTTTGTGCGCGACATGGAGTACCTTCGAGACGTGCGTACCCGATCTCCATATATTTTATCGTGACATACTGACAGCTGTCGTTCCTGCAGCTTTGGATGAAACCGCTCAAGGAATCAGATATCATCCCAGAGCCCCGACGACAGGATTTCATCGAGCAAGTGTTCTGGAACATACACGACATCATTGCCGTCAACACGCGCTTGCGGGATGCCCTCAACAAGCGACAGAAGTCGTATGCTGTCGTCGAGCAGATCGGTGACGTTTTGCTCGAGGCAGTGCCGCATTTCCATCCGTTCGTGTCGTATGGTGCCCATCAGCTGTACGGCAAGTACGAGTTTGAGAAGGAAAAGAGCTCCAATCCTGCCTTTGCGCGCTTCGTGGAGGTTCGTAGATCGCATTTACATGCACTGCGGGTGTCAAGCCTTTGGGAGTCCGATTCGCTGATGACGTTGAGCAGGCGACGGAACGTCGGCCGGAGTCAAGAAAGCTGGAACTGAACGGCTACTTGACGAAGCCCACGACGCGTCTGGCGAGGTATCCGCTCTTGCTCGAGGCCGTGCTCAAGCACACGCCCGAGGACAACCCTGACAAGACCGCGCTGCCGAAGGCCATTGAGATCGTCCGCGAGTTCTTGAAAGCCGTCAACGCCGAGACAGGCAAGGCGGAGAACAGGTTCAACCTCCTACAGCTCGATCAGCAGCTTGTGTTCCGTCCCGGTGAACAAGTGGTAAGCTTTATCCTGATATTCTCCAGATCGTATGATACAAAGACATATCCCGCAGGACCTACGACTGAAAGAGGAGGGTCGCGAGCTGATCTACAAGGGCGCGCTGAAGAAGCGTGGCAACGCCCAGGGCGACAGCGGAGACCTCATGGTGTTCTTGTTCGATCACGCTCTCCTCATGGTCAAGCCGAAGAGCAAAGTGGAGCAGTACAAGGTGTACCGACGGGTAGGTCGTTTCATCCACCCCGTCAGCGCATGTGATTTTGAACTCGGGACAGCCCATACCGCTCGAGCTCCTGCTTGTATCAGCACCTGATGACTACGCAGTGGCGAAGCCAATGAACGCCCGCCAAAAGCAGCTGATCAAGAACTCACCACATGCGCCCGTCGTACCGGTGAAGGACGCGAAGGGCGGCTTCTCCATAACGTTCGTGCATCTCGGTCGCAAGTACTACCAGATCACGTTGTGGGCAAGCACGTATGTCAGCCAGCGGAAATGGGTTGAGCACATCCAGAAGCAGCAGGACGCCATGCGCGAGCGCAGCAACGTGTTCGAGACGGTGACTATCAACGAAGGCTTCTTCGTTGGTGTGAACCGGGTCAACTGCGCCGCTCCTTTCTGTCAGTTAATTCCCTACGTTCTTGACGGCCTTCTCAACTGATTGTTTGTGTAGATCAAGGGAGAAAAGCCGTATACGGTACCGATGATGGAGTCTACCTGTCGAATCTAATGGAGCGCAATCGAGAACCTGTGAAGGTCCTTGCACTGAAGGACGTAGCTCAGCTCGACGTGCTGGAGGAGTATCAGCTCTTGATTGTGTTGTCAGGTAAACTTGTCGATCCGACGTCCTGTTGCGTCTTCTTCTGACTCGTTTGGGCAGAACGACAAGTCATCACGTTTCCGCTCGACGCCCTCGACCCGATGGATCCCTTGGCTGGTCTAAAGCGTGCGAAGAGGATAGCGTCGCACATATCCTTCTTCAAAGCAGGTGTCTGTTTAGGGAAGACCCTCGTTTGCGTCGTCAAGTCCAGTCCTCTATCCAGTACCATCAAGACGCTAGAGCCAATCGACCAGCAAGTCCGCGGCAGGGCGAAACCGACATTCAAGAAACTGCTGCAGGGCGGCAACGACACCCTTCGCGTATTCAAGGCGCGTACTGCTTCAAGTCAAAGGGTACTCGGTGCTGACACGATCATACAGGAGTTCTACATCCCGCTACAATCGAGCTCAATACACTTCTTGAAGACTAAGTTATGTGTCGGATGTACGAACGGCTTCGAGATCGTCGACCTCGAGACCTTGGATACTCAAGGTCTACTTGACCCGGCTGACGCTTCCCTGGAGTTCGTCCACAAGAGGGAGAACCTCAAACCACTCGCTATCTATCGAATAGACAACGAGTTCCTTCTCTGCTATGATGGTGATTCTAGCCTTTCCCCTTCGATCGGGAGTAGCAGCTGATCGTTCATCCTAGAATTTGCCTTTTATGTCAACAAGACCGGTTGGCGCTCAAGAAAGGACTTCATGGTCTATTGGGAGGGGTCACCGACGGGCTTCGGTACGTAATGTTCATTGGCGCTACGAGGATGCAAGTTGCCTGACATCCGACTAGCTTTGCACTATCCCTACGTGCTCGCTTTCGAACCGACCTTCGTCGAGATCCGGCATGTGGAGACAGGGTCTATGTCGCAAATCATCCAGGGCAACAACCTCCGCTGCCTGTTCGCAGACACCCCGCCGTCCACGACGAACTCCTCGAGCAACTATTACAGCCCCTACCAGGTGCAGCAGCTGGGATACGGAGGCTACAATCCCTATGCACAGGACTCCCGTACCTCCATGAGCTCGAATGGTTATGGGTCACCAGGGCAGTACCCCAACCCCTATATGCCTCGGCCTCCCCTTGGCGACGGGCGAGACGAGATCCTCATGGTCTCCGACGACCGTGTCATGCGACTGCAGATGACGCAGACGGCGCGGGCAGCGTTGCACCTGATGTAGCAATGGCCCGTCTGGCAGATGCGCATTGTGTTTTCAATTCCGAGACGGCATCCCACGTTCACGACGTCATGACAACCTGTTGTATAGTGCTTCCCTCCCCTCACCTCATCTAACAGTCTCATTTCACCTTGCTGTTGATCGCCAACCCGCACGCACGATGCCCGCATGTCCCCGCCCACCTGCTTTCCGCGCATCGGCCCCGTCTGCCGTCCTTAGTCTCCTTGCCTTCGTTTTCCGTGGTACCCCTCTACCTTTCATCCTTTATCCCTCCGAGTGGTGCGCTGCCATCGTCCCCCCCAGTCTTGAAGCCTCAAGTGTGATGTTGATGTTTTGTCCCCTCATCCTTTCTCAGCTCTACGTGCATAGCATATATATCCTAACTGCATTTGTATCCCCGAGACTCCCATTGTCATAATAAGCTTAGCTAACGTATACACTCGAGCATAGAAGCCAAGCTTTATCTGCGCGTAGTCGGAAGCGCATGCGGTCATGTCCGGCGGCGAAGCAAAGGTGATGGCTTGGGTTTCTATCATAGTACGACTCTCTGTGAAGTTGGTGCGTGTCTAGCTGCCATGGTTTGCAGGGATCGATTTCCCTGACCTCCGCTAATCAGTTTGCTCGCTCGAGTGCGCGGGGGTAGTTGTCTCAAATTGGTTCTCCTGAACGCGTGAGGGACAAGCTTGCCGTGTCAAGAGTGCCCTATAATCGATGAATCCAAGGTGCTAGTGCTGTACACGGAAACCGCCATACAACGTGCTAACATATACGATGTCGTCGTGTGTGCATACAACACTCAGCTAAGGGAGCCTTCCAAGCGTTTCGGCACACCGCATTCCTGATCAACTATTTCAATCGTCAAAGCAATTAGAGTCTGAGCTACTCTTCCTGCTTCGTCTCGAGTTCTTCATCTCTATTCATGCCATCACTACTGGCATCCTGTGGGTCCACATCCTGCGAGAAGTAGTCGTCTGCATCGATGGGAGCTCCAATGGATCCAGCCACTCGGTTGAAGATGATAGAGGTGTTATGGGTCGTTGCAAATGCATGCGAAGAGCCACCGCCGATAGCACGGAGATTGGCGCCCTGCAAGTGTAAGAGAAAGCGCGAGATGAGGATTGCAGATAGTCTAGGCGTTGGCATTCATGGAGGTGACGTGCAAGTTCTGGTGGTCAAGATATGGTTCAAGGACGGATACATCAATGATCACATACGGGACTGTGAATTGGGTAACGTTGCTGGTGCTCTGTAGGAAGTTGACATCGAGCTGTCCGGCATGAGTATGTCAGTATTGATGATATAGTGGGTTCTGAGCTTACCGAGACCACCGTAAACGTCAGGTGCAAGGTGTTCAATACAGCCAGAATTCTAGAGAAAACGCTACATGAGAAGTGGTAAGCTCAAATGGGGCGGAACGTACATGAAATAGACGGTTCCTGAGCTCATGTACATCAGCATTCACGTTGTGCTTGAGTTTGGCGCAGGCTATGAGCTCACCGTCAACCAGAAGCACATCTGAGATGGTTCCCTTGAATGCACGCGGCTGACGAATGTCACGGCGTCGAGACAAAGTATACCATGTTACACCAATGGCGATGCAGTCTGCCGCGATGAGGCATGAACGTGCCATGATGGTCTCTATAATGATCAGCTATAAGGGAGAAGTTGAGGTTGTCACGGGTACGTGGCCTACTTCTGGAGATCAATAGTCAGCTTCGGTCTAGCATTCAATCACAGATCGCGAACGAAGCACTACATTTTCACCCAAAGCACGGGAGTCTGATCCACGAGTACACAACCGAAGGGGAAGATGATCTCGCCGGTCAAACCAAAGGCGAAGTCAACCTGTGGATGGATGCATTAGAATATATGGAGATTGACATCTGCAAGGGGAATGTGTTACGAAGTTGACTCCAAGAGGCACGGTCGATAAAATGGCTGCGGCAGATGCAAGGAGCAAGCTCTTGCGAAGCGCATATACACGTATGCCGGTGAACGCTAGGAATTCGGATGTTGCGATCCGTGAGTATTGGAGATAGGAACGCAACGGCCTGCTGTATCTCTCACCTGGAAGAACCAGAAGAAGTAGATAATCGATGGCAGCCAGCCCTTTCCCCGAGGCGACGCAGCTACGCGTGGACACATGAAAGCGAATTCCGCAGACCGAACCAAGAAGAGTGAAGCAAAATTAACTAACCTCTGAGAGGTAGAAGTGTCAGTAGGTTCTAAATGGACCGGAACGATCGTGGAATGGAATGGGTACATACTACATCTGATATCTTGAAGTAGCTGGTAATGCTCCATACCATGAAGAACGTCGTGATGTACTTGTTCAGCCAGAACAGGATCGCCGCGCCTGTCAATTTCTTTCCCCAAAAGCATTGTATCTCGTCCCCGGTGGTGATCAAAGCATCGTACAGGAACAACACTGCAGAAACAGACGAATGAGTATCCCGATAATGCGTTCGGGCGGGTGTGTTTCACCTGTCCCTGCAAAAAAGCAATTATTGGCCACAACACTACCGGTTGCACCGATGTTTGTGAGTGATATTCGCTTCGTAAGAGGCAACAGAAGGCAACCAACTTGCTAGCAAAATCGGCAACGAATTGCGGGTCCGCCAATGCAGACATGTCGATTGAGGAGTTGGGGTATTGCGTGGTGTAGACTCCTGGGCAGGGAGCGTTGCCCGGAATGACTCGTGGGGTCGAGACATTTGTACGCCAGCCTACAGAGAATCAAGGGTATTTCCAGGAGACGTGCATCCATCTCATCATGATCAGAAGAGCCCATGCCCAACTGGTTCGCCCGTGCTATTGTAGTCGCGGTGAGAACAACTGTTCAGTGCCAAGCGTGCAGTAACTTAAGGCCCGAGATCGTGTATTTGCTCCCTGAACCTTTGTGATTTCTTACGGATGGTTGTCAAATGTGTTTATGAAGATAGATGAGCATCGAGTGAACCCTTGGACTCACCACATCGCTGTACGAGCTCCTTCATGCTCGCGAGTAGGCCCTCACGGTGCACGAACGCGCTAGGACAAGTCTCTATCACGGTGCCCCTACTCATTTCCATCTTCCTCGAAGATTGATGTCAAGGGCGAGTCCCGAACCTAAAAATTGCTCATCATGAGTAGGGCATTCGCAGGTCAAGGGGAGTCACAACGAATGGGAGCGAGACTATAGAAAGAACGACCCCAGTATGTTAGTGAGAGAGAACAATGCAGAAGGACCATAGGCTCACTGACAACAGGCAAATATAGCACGAGGCGGGGCATGTGGGAGGAAATGTAACGGTATGCGATAACTGGAGGGTGAGGTTACGGGCGTGCTTGGTATATATGGTACTGTGATCCCGCGAGTGCCAAGAAGCTCCTCGGGATTGTGTAAGTAACGGAGGAATAGAAGAAGTCGGCATGGGCAAGCAATGCCATCTAGGGCCATAGTGGCAGTTGCAGAGGAGCGAAGTCATAGATAGCCATGAGAAGTTCAGCGGCGGGCAAGTCCATGTGTGACAGACTAACATCAGAGATCGCCGAAATAGCTTGGAAGCCATAGTGTTGGGAGTAACCGAGCACTTGTAGTCATTCTCCACGATTCCCGCGCGAAACCGCGAACAAGGGAGAGCACGATCAATTCGTCCCCTGCGCGATCTTCACTTGCTCTTCCAGCTACTCCTATCGGCGGTCAAATCCCTCACGGGGCGTCGTATCACGCCTCTACGCACACTACGAAGTTTCAGCGAGAGGACAACACCGAGATCTGGAGGGAACTCACGCATTGTTGAATAGTACTATGAAGTGCGTCCTCCTTTTCAAGGAAATTTTCGGCGGCTTGGCGCACCGACGCGATGCTGCCCAAAACCAGATGTTGAACGCGGTGAGCCTCCATCCCTGTTCCCTGCTTCGGCGGCTCAACGGCCGCGGTTTCCCCCTTGCACGCGGCCATGCAGACCTTCGCACTGTGTTGCAGCAGCCCCTTGATGTTCCCGTAGCTGACCCCGTTGTTACGGCTCATATGCATGTAATCGGAGCACCGCGAACTCGGTATGACTGTAGATCGAAAGATGGTAAACTGCAAGAGGGTACGTAGTGCAAAGCATAAGCTTCGCTGACTGGTCAATGATCCATTCCGGGCCGAATGTGAGGCTGGGTGGAAAAGCAGTCTCAGCGAGTCCTCGATAGTGAAGTAAAGCTCTTCTACAGCGTTCTCCTTCGGAGAGAGTTAGGCAGTAAGCGAAGGGCTAGGCCGTCGAGGTTTGAAAGGGAATTGGGGGAGGCGAGGTCAGGATCGACACGCGGACGCGGACGCGGACGAGCCGTATCTTGCGAGGAGGGCGATCGCAGCGCTGCAAATTCGCTCGCCGACTCTGCAAACGGTACCATTGTTGCGTAGCGGACCTCTTCCCCTTACGCAAAGCGTTTGAGGTCGAGAACATGCTGACCACTGCGGCGTGTCGTGAACAGCGACGGTCGTGTCTATTCCCAGTCAATCTGGGAAGAGAACATTGCCCTGAACGCGTGGCCTTGAGATCAGCACGCATCAGCATGCATATGGCATGCGCGCGCAGCGGGTTGCTAGCAGTGGAAATGGAGGGCGCGGAGAATCACGAAACGACAGGACCTTCGAGACTTACCGGACTCGGAGAGGGGACTATTTATGCGCCCCCTGATGCTGTGGCTGCCGGTTTTTACCGATCTCCACACGTGTTGGCTAAGCTTGAGGTTCTTGTTCATTTGAAAGACGTTGCGGGATAGCCTTCAACTTGAAGAACTGCGCGAGTGAAGCCAGAGATGTCTGCGGCGTTGGTGTCTGAACCTCTCTGCAGGATACCAGCCATGAGAGTACGAGTCTTTGCATTGCTGATCTTCTTTGCGCACGTAATGCGCGCTATGGGCGAGCTCATGATGGGTAGAAGCGACAATGGCACTTCAATGTCAGAAGCGATGGCGCGAAAGGCAGATTGAACAAGAAAACAAAAGGGCCTAGCCGGGAATTAACCCTTGACCTCCTCCAAATGCACAGAGGCCCTAAGAAGGAATCATACTACTAGACCACCAGGCCTATATGGGCGCTTCCGTTGATGTTGGAATTGGTAAGATTGGCCGTGCGCACAACCAACTACATCACGTGCCCAGAACTGTCACGCTCGGCCCTGTTTTGGCGGGGAGAAATGTTTGGAAAACTATAGGCTCGAGAGTGAGCCCCTGCCTCAAAAATCTAAAACCTGAGAACTGTAGTTTTATAGTGTCCCTAGACTTCTCAGGTTCTCGATTTTCTGTTTTGCTTCTCTGGACAAAGTAGATAGACATCGGCTGTTTGCGATCCTTACGGCGCTAAACATATGTACGAATCGGGAACTATCCAATAAAGGGAAAATATCATTCCAGCTGGCAGCGCACATACACCCTCACCTCGCATCATGCCCAAACAAAAGCTACGGAACAGCAACTCAATTACAAACCTAGGGGAGCATGCACAGAAGAAACCGAGGGAACAGTTATTGCGGACCCGAGGCGCGGGAAACAAGGAGAACGTGCCGCCGTCGACACCAGAGGTGCGCTTCCCCGATAGGGTGAAGCATGCAGGCTTTTTGACAGCACACGAAATAGCACCGTTCCCATAGACCTTCCGAAAGTCCGATCGAAGCCCTTGACAGGCGGCGAGAACAAGTTCTGCAAACATATCAATCATTCAGTCAAGCTGTCACCAACATGTCAAGGCCCACTGCACTCAATTTCTCCGTTTGCGAAAGTCCTTCCATTTTGAGGCCCTCCCCAGCTGCGACTCTACCGAGAGAATCTCTGTCTGGAGTAGCGCAAGGTCAGTTGTGTAACACATTTCATGCATGATAGCGGCATACATACATGTGAGTTTTGTAGTGTCGATGCTGCAAGAGCCGGAAGAATCGAGCGCGCTTCTACAGCACCTCGCAACCTATTCCCCAGTACCCAACGTCTCACAACCTGCTTCGAGCTTTAGGCCTCCGCCATCTGTGGAGGAGGCGTGCTCAGCTCTAAAGGATCTCAAACAGCTCATCCGCCCACCTCGGAAGCACAGCCGGGGTGCAGGCCATTTTGTGGCTGGTGACGACCGCCTGCTGTCTCGTCTGTGGCAAATGCAGATGTTTCTGACAGACTACGTCAGGAGTGGTGATTCAAAGCAATGGGGGGCGCTCTCACTCAGGACTGCAGTGCGTTGGGAGAAGGGAATACATACCGCTCGATCCTTGCGCACCTGGACACGCGCGTTCTTGACAGACCGGCACGAGCTCCCACTGACCCCCGAGAACACATGGACGAAATCTCTTCTCGAAAAACGGCCAGATCTGAAAGAGGCGATTGGCGAGCACTTGCAAAGTGTTGGCAAATATGTTCGAGCACTGGACATTGTCGACTTCATGGCTCTCCCTGCTAATCAAGTGAAGTATGGACTTGCCAAGCCGATTTCGCTCTCGCAGGCCCAAGTTTGGATGCGGCATCTAGACTACCGCTGGACCAAGACTCCGAACGGACAATTCGTTGATGGCCATGAACGTGCAGATGTTGTCGAGTACCGGCAGTCTAGGTTCCTACCCGCAATTGCCGACTACGACCATTTCGCACGTCAGTGGAACAAGGACGGAACAGAGGTTTCACTACCAGACGACTCACCTCGCCCTCGTAACCGCCGTGTCATCTACTGGCATCATGATGAGTCCGTCTTCTATGCTCATGACCGCCGTACTCGCCGCTGGGTTCACAAGTCAGAGAAGGCAGTACCACGAGCAAAGGGAGAGGGCGCATCTCTTATGGTCGCCGACTTTGTCTCTGCTGAGCACGGCTGGTTGCGGTCTCCTGATGGAAAGGAGTCAGCACGAGTCCTGTTCCGACCAGGGAAGAATCGGGACGGCTACTTTACACACGAAGAGATTCTCGCGCATGCCACCACCGCAATAGACATCCTCTCGCAACATTACCCTGATGAGCAACATGTTTTCATCTTCGACAATGCACCTACTCACCTGAAACGTGCTGCCGATGCGCTCTCTGCCAGGAAGATGTCCCTACACCCAACTAAACCCGGCAAACCAGTTTTCGGGGTGGACCAGATGTCGAACTGTTGAACTTGGACTTATCCGGTCCGGACTACACGAGGCTATGCGTCTCCTAGCGCTTAGCTGTAGTCGCTTATGTAGTATGTTACCATATTTGGGACTCTCTGCTCGTGTACTATAGCTATGCTTCCGGACTCTTCTGGTACTGTCTAGGACAATCCGTACTACTCCAGAACGGTCTAGACAGGTCTATGCCTTACTCATCTCTTACTCATCCTATGGTGCGATACGTCGCAATTCTTTCGTCGTTGTATTATTCATCGCACTATGGTACATGTGACTAACCACTCTTTGATTAGTCATGGACTCTTCTCTGTAGTATATAGAGACTTCAGATTGCGTCCTCCCTCTTCAGTCTTTCGTTACTGACTGAAGAGTGAGTACTTCATTACCTCTACCTCTAACTTGTAGTTACTTACTTAACCTTTGTAGTCTTGCTTCGACTCTAGGTACAGTTGGTTACTGCAATATAGTCTTTCGTTACTGACTGAAGATCTTGCTTCGACTCTAGTTGGTTACTGCAATATAGTCTTTCGTTACTGACTGAAGATCTTGCTTCGACTCTAGTCGGATCTAATCCTTGTCTTCACAGCCCCGAGTTTATCACGAACGATGCGAACGGGAACAAGCACAAGAGGAGGGTCCCCATGGCAGACGGCTGGTTCGAAGGGAAGCCGCAGTCGCTCTATTTTGAGCCCGGACACCCACGCGCAGGCGTCTTCAAGGGAATGGCACAAATCTTGACAGAGCGTGGGTATAATCTCACGGGCCTTCCGAGGGAGTGCACTGGATTCAAGTGCAAGCCCCCTGCCCTGTCCTGCTGTGTCCGACGGCTCCTGTTCAACGAGCCAGACTTCCGGGATGTCGAGACACTGCTTGAGACCCACTGCCGGTCTCGTGGTTTTGATATCATTTACCTGCCAAAGTTCCATTGTGAGCTCAATTGCATTGAACAGTGCTGGGGATTTTCGAAGCGCAAGTATCGTGAAATGCCGTCATCTTCGGCAGAAGCAGACCTCGAAAGGAATGTTCTTGCTGCGCTGGACTCTATTCCGCTGGTGACGATCCGAAGGTCAGTTTCCATTTTTAGCTCATAGGGCGCTTACTGAGCCTCTTTTGGTGCAGGTTCTATACTCGGGCCCACCGCTTCATGGACGCATATCGTCGTGGTCTCAACGGGAAGCAGGCAGCTTGGGCAGCCAAGAAGTATCACAGCCATCGTGTCCTTCCGAATAACATCCTCGAGGAGCTTGACCGGGAAGGCATCACTTCAGAGGACTGATATCTCATCCTCTAGGCCTGTTTTCGATCCTTGCCACGTTTTCATTTACTCATTTATTGTCTATACTATTCCCCTCTACATCTGTACCTCTATCTTCCTCCCAACCGCTGTGGACGTGTCTGTGCAATCCCTAGAGTCTTGCCGACGTAAATCGCCATATTAATTGGCTTGACGCCGTACTCACGTGCTTCGTAACGCTGTGACATAGTAGTTGGTTGTGCGCGCGGCCAATCTTAAGGCTCTCAGGTGGTCCATTGAGCGCCCAGAGGAGATTTAAGTAGCTGAGTACACGACGCCGAGAGGCCCACTCGTATCCTTATAGGCGCATGAAAAGGACAAAGTGCGTGCCTAGGTACTCTATCGAAGGAACTGAGCTCGTAGTGCTACTTGAGCTTGCACCTGTGGTAGAATGATATTGAAGTTCACGAACTCAAAAGGCCCGGGAGGTGCTCCTCAATATACTCTACTACTGCGTCTGGTCCCTTCTCTGCTTGGAGTCCTTGAGGAATACTAAACGTCTTGATTCCTGGGATAGTCGCATTCGCGATGTTCACGATCTCCTGCGATAATCATGCGTGGTGGTCAAGTGATAATAACAACGTCGCCGTGACATACATGTGCTTGCTCGGGCGTCCACATCGACGCAGTGAACTGTCGACTGTGAATGACGTAGTCCCCGCGTACTGCTAGTGGATGTACTAGGCTTACTAGCAAGTCGGGCTGCTCCCTCTCGAGTGTCTCCTTGACATTCTCTATCGCTGTAGGATGCCACCGATGGCCATCAGGCACCAATTCAGACGGTAGATATGCGCTAGTTTTGCTTACTTTCCACATTGGCGACGTGTACGATCGTGAATCTGTCTTTGACATCTTCCACGACACGTCCAATGAGCCGCTTGGCCCGTTCCGGTACGGTGTTTACTGTGACGAGCTTGTGCGACTTGCCTGGCATCGCGGTCGTAGTCTGAGACAGTGAGAAGCGGGGCGTCTGTCATTGTGTGTGGATGCTTTTATATTAGGGTACGGCTGGGAAAAGATTCACCCATCCGTGGACCCACTCGACTATCTCGGACGTGGACAAGGACAAGGAGCAGAGTGAGCACTTAGCCGTGCTCGACAATTTCACCGGTTCACCCTTCCATGCAACACGGGTAGCAGCCGAACTGGCAGGACAGAAGAGGAGTAAAGAGGGAGATACATCCCTATCTCTGCAAGGTGGGTTTTCATAGCGGCGGATACGCGTTCAGTTAGTTTGACAGCTCAGGCTTGTCTACCAGACTTCGCGGTTTCCGGATGGCTCGAGGTCAGCAACACTGCATCTTGGCGCAGGTTTGCCAGTGTGTGGGCAAAGTCGAGATCTGAGTGCATTGTCTGTGATCGCTCCGTCGCCGACGTATTGGGCTGACGCAACGTAGGCGCGAGTGCAACACAGTTCACCTCCATGAAACGCTTCGTATCTTTGGTCCCTGCTACAGTTCAGCTCGAAGACCGTCCAAGGTAAACGCCGTCACATCAGAATACACGTGCATATACGTACATCGCTACAAAGAACAGCCTTCCGCCGACAAAGTTACTCAGCATCGAACACCAAAACACGAACCTCGATCGACTGCCTATGCGGCGCATCCTTCGGGCTCCCCGCGTCCGGGAACGCCGTGTGCGGCGTCAGCCGCGCCCTGTCCGTCTCCGAGTCGAAGCACTTGATCAGCGTCACCTCGTCAGGCGTCTGCCCGCCCAGGTAGTACCATTCCAGCCCGGGGGTGTACCGCACGCTGTACGTGTACCCGGTGCGGTGCGGGTAGTGCAGCGCGACCGGGACGAGGTTCGCGTGGTCGAGCGTGCGCCAGTCCGCGACCGCGAGCGGGTGGTGCGCGACGGGGTGCGCGATCGGCCGCCAGACGTTGATGATGCGCACGCGCGACTTGAGCAGCCGGTCGGCCTCGTCGGGGAGGTGGTACTTGACGCGCTCGATCGAGGCCTCGTACGTTTGGTCGATGTGGACGAGCTCCTGCGGAGGGGTCGGGCGGCACTGTCAGTCTTGCACCCGACGAATCGTCAAGCGAGTGTGCTCACAGCGGGGCCACGCTTCTTGGGGTCCCTCTGGTCCTCCGAGTTGGCGCTGCGCCTGGACGAGGACGCATGTCAACATTGTCCATCAGTGAGGTGGTGCACTGACGAACCTGACAGTATGGTCGAAGATGAAGACACGCTTCGCGCCCGCAACCTCCTTCAGGAGCCGCTCGACCTCGGGGTAGTACTTCTCCTTGATGATCTCGTCGTCGGTCAAGTCCTTTTCGACGCTCGGCCAGTGCACCCACTGGAACCCGTTTTTGTCGAGCGAGAACTCGGCCTCGCGGCCGCGGGCGTCGTGCACGACGGCGGGGTGGGGCTCCTTGCCAACATTGGTCTGGGGCTTGCCCTCGACAGCGTAGGCATAGCTGTGTGGGGGCTCATCGGTGAGGGGCTTGTAGTAGTTCAACGTCGTCGGGACGTCGCGAGGCGCGAGGACTGAGGCGATCGCCATTGTGTCGGTGACGGTAATGTGGTCTTAGATATGGTAGTTGGACGTGCGAGCGGGTTTACGCTGACGGGCTGAAGACTAGAGAACGATGACCTGGGGATTATATACTTTCCACTGACTAAGATCTCTCATAGTGCTCCGTACTGCGGGCTGGTATATAGAGCGTCAATGAGCCAATACGGAAGGGAGGTGGCGCAATTCACAATTCACCTGTCTCCTTTGGGTATGTCCGAAAATGCTCGGGGTTTAACTGGATAGATAGGATGAATAAGCCGTTGTTCACGGGGTGCACCGTAAGGGCTGAATGTACTTATATGTATATCGTTGCAGAGATACTGCAACATCCCGAGTCTGCAATATGGCTTGCAATTCTGGACCGCTTGTTCGCACGACTAGCCTCATAGGAGACCAGCATATCTGTGAAAGGCTCAGTCGATCACGCTCGCCACGTACCGACTGCTAACACTAGTACGAAGCAGCCATAACTTCCTGTGTAGCATTTCATGCGCCCAGCATGGTGATAACCTGACACTTCTCCGACTGCTATTGCGACGACAAGCCTTAGTCAGCACTCGCACACCAACAAGTACTGCCCACTACCAGCTGATTCGAACGTAGACTTGAAGACAGAGGCCGGACGATTGCAAAGCACAGCTGAGAACGCCCCAGCCGAATA